>NW_028228216.1:0-27847 GCF_978045245.1 Mus caroli | reverse complement strand
CTGAAAAACTTAGAATTTACTGAAAAACCCGCATTAGACGAAATGCACAGTGTAGTACATTGTATATGAGTGAGTTGCACTGAAAAACTTAGAATTTACTGAAAAACTCGCATTAGACAAAATGCACAGTGTAGTACATAGTATATGAGTGAGTTGCACTGAAAAACTTAGAATTTACTGAAAAACCCGCTTTAGACGAAATGCACAGTGTAGTACATTGTATATGAGTGAGTTGCACTGAAAAACTTAGAATTTACTGAAAAACCCACATTAGACGAAATGCACAGTGTAGTACATTGTATATGAGTGAGTTGCACTGAAAAACTTAGAATTTACTGAAAAACCCGCATTAGACGAAATGCACAGTGTAGTACATTGTATATGAGTGAGTTGCACTGAAAAACTTAGAATTTACTGAAAAAACCGCATTAGACGAAATGCACAGTGTAGTACATTGTATAGGAGTGAGTTACACTGAAAAACATAGAATTTACTGAAAAACCCGCATTAGACGAAATGCACAGTGTAGTACATAGTATATGAGTGAGTTGCACTGAAAAACTTAGAATTTACTGAAAAACCCGCATTAGACGAAATGCACAGTGTAGTACATTGTATATGAGTGAGTTGCACTGAAAAACTTAGAATTTACTGAAAAACCCGCATTAGACGAAATGCACAGTGTAGTACATTGTATAGGAGTGAGTTACACTGAAAAACATAGAATTTACTGAAAAAGCCGCATTAGACGAAATGCACAGTGTAGTACATAGTATATGAGTGAGTTGCACTGAAAAACTTAGAATTTACTGAAAAACCCGCATTAGACGAAATGCACAGTGTAGTACATTGTATAGGAGTGAGTTACACTGAAAAACATAGAATTTACTGAAAAACCCGCATTAGACGAAATGCACAGTGTAGTACATAGTATATGAGTGAGTTGCACTGAAAAACTTAGAATTTACTGAAAAACCCACATTAGACGAAATGCACAGTGTAGTACATTGTATATGAGTGAGTTGCACTGAAAAACTTAGAATTTACTGAAAAACCCGAATTAGACGAAATGCACAGTGTAGTACATTGTATATGAGTGAGTTGCACTGAAAAACTTAGAATTTACTGAAAAACCCGCATTAGACGAAATGCACAGTGTAGTACATAGTATATGAGTGAGTTGCACTGAAAAACTTAGAATTTACTGAAAAACCCGCATTAGACGAAATGCACAGTGTAGTACATAGTATATGAGTGAGTTGCACTGAAAAACTTAGAATTTACTGAAAAACCCGCATTAGACGAAATGCACAGTGTAGTACATAGTATATGAGTGAGTTGCACTGAAAACTTAGAATTTACTGAAAAACCCGCTTTAGACGAAATGAGTGGTAGATACATTGTATATGAGTGAGTTGCACTGAAAAACTTAGATTTACTGAAAAATCCAATTAGACGAAATGCACAGTGTAGTACATGTGTATATGAGTGAGTTGCACTGAAAAACTTAGAATTTACTGAACAATCCGCATTAGACGAAATGCACAGTGTAGTACATTGTATATGAGTGAGGTTGCACTGAAAAACTTAGAATTACTGAAAAACCCGCATTAGACGAAATGCACAGTGTAGTACATTGTATATGAGTGAGTTGCACTGAAAAACTTAGAATTTACTGGAAAAACCCGCATTAGACGAAATGCATCAGTGTAGTACATTGTATATGAGTGAGTTGCATTGAAAAACTTAGAATTTTCTGAAAAACCCACATTAGACGAAATGCACAGTGTAGTACATTGTATATGAGTGAGTTGAACTGAAAAACTTAGAATTTACTGAAAAACCCGCATTAGACGAAATGCACAGTGTAGTACATTGTATATGAGTGAGTTGCACTGAAAAACTTAGAATTTACTGAAAAACCCGCATTAGACGAAATGCACAGTGTAGTACATTGTATATGAGTGAGTTGCACTGAAAAACTTTAGAATTTACTGAAAAACCCGCATTAGACGAAATGCACAGTGTAGTATATTGTATATGAGTGAGTTGCACTGAAAAACTTAGAATTTACTGAAAAACCCACATTAGACGAAATGCACAGTGTACTACATTGTATATGAGTGAGTCCACTGAAAAACTTAGAATTTACTGAAAAACCCGCATTAGACGAAATGCACAGTGTAGTACATTGTATATGAGTGAGTTGCACTGAATAACTTAGAATTTACTGAAAAAACCCGCATTAGACGAAATGCACAGTGTAGTACATTGTATATGAGTGAGTTGCACTGAAAAACTTAGATTTACTGAAAAACCCCGCATTAGACCGAAATGCACAGTGTAGTAAATGTATATGAGTGAGTTGCACTGAAAAACTTAGAATTACTGAAAAACCCGCATTAGACGAAATGCACAGTGTAGTACACTTGTATATGAGTGAGTTGCACTGAAAAACTTAGAATTTACTGAAAAACCCGCATTAGACGAAATGCACAGTGTAGTACATTGTATATGAGTGAGTTGCACTGAAAAACTTAGAATTTACTGAAAAACCCGCATTAGAGGAAATGCACAGTGTAGTACATTGTATATGAGTGAGTTGCACTGAAAAACTTAGAATTTACTGAAAAACCCGCATTAGACGAAATGCACAGTGTAGTACATTGTATATGAGTGAGTTGCACTGAAAACTTAGAATTTACTGAAAAACCCGCATTAGACGAAATGCACAGTGTAGTACATTGTATATGAGTGAGTTGCACTGAAAAACTTAGAATTTACTGAAAAACCCAAATTAGACGAAATGCACAGTGTAGTACATTGTATATGAGTGAGTTGCACTGAAAAACCTTAGAATTTACTGAAAATCCGCATTAGACAAAATGCACAGTGTAGTACATTGTATATGAGTGAGTTGCACTGAAAAACTTAGAATTTACTGAAAAACCCGCATTAGACGAAATGCACAGTGTAGTACATTGTATATGAGTGAGTTGCACTGAAAAACTTAGAATTTACTGAAAAACCCGCATTAGACGAAATGCACAGTGTAGTACATTGTATATGAGTGAGTTGCATCTGAAAAACTTAGAATTTACTGAAAAACCCACATTAGACGAAATGCACAGTGTAGTACATTGTATATGAGTGAGTTGCACTGAAAAACTTAGAATTTACTGAAAAACCCGCATTAGACAAAATGCACAGTGTGTTACATAGTATATGAGTGAGTTGCACTGAAAAACTTAGAATTTACTGAAAAACCCGCATTAGACGAAATGCACAGTGTAGTACTTTGTATATGAGTGAGTTGCCACTGAAAAACTTAGAATTTACTGAAAAACCCGCATTAGACGAAATGCACAGTGTAGTACATTGTATATGAGTGAGTTGCACTGAAAAACTTAGAGTTTACTGAAAAACCCGCATTAGACGAAATGCACAGTGTAATACATTGTATATGAGTGAGTTGCACTGAAAAACTTAGAATTTACTGAAAAACCCGCATTAGACGAAATGCACAGTGTAGTACATTGTATATGAGTGAGTTGCACTGAAAAACTTAGAATTTACTGAAAAACCCGCATTAGACGAAATGTACAGTGTAGTACATAGTATATGAGTGAGTTGCACTGAAAAACTTAGAATTTACTGAAAAACCCGCATTAGACGAAATGCACAGTGTAGTACATAGTATATGAGTGAGTTGCACTGAAAAACTTAGAATTTACTGAAAACCCGTATTAGACGAAATGCACAGTGTAGTACATTGTATATGAGTGAGTTGCACTGAAAAACTTAGAATTTACTGAAAAAACCCACATTAGAGAAATGCACAGTGTAGTACATTGTATATGAGTGAGTTGCACTGAAAAACTTAGAATTTACTGAAAAACCCACATTAGAGAAATGCACAGTGTAGTACATTGTATATGAGTGAGTTGCACCTGAAAAACTTAGAATTTACTGAAAAACCCGCATTAGACGAAATGCACAGTGTAGTACATTGTATATGAGTGAGTTGCACTGAAAAACTTAGAATTTACTGAAAAACCCGCATTTGACGAAATGCACAGTGTAGTACATAGTATATGAGTGAGTTGCACTGAAAAACTTAGAATTTACTGAAAAAACCCGCATAGACGAAATGCACAGTGTAGTACATTGTATATGAGTGAGTTGCACTGAAAAACTTAGAATTTACTGAAAAACCCGCATTAGACGAAATGCACACTGTAGTACATTGTATATGAGTGAGTTGCCACTGAAAAACTTAGAATTTACTGAAAAACCCCGCATTAGACGAAATGCACAGTGTAGTACATTGTATATGAGTGAGTTGCACTGAAAAACTTAGAATTTACTGAAAACCCGCATTAGACGAAATGCACAGTGTAGTACATTGTATATGACTGAGTTGCACTGAAAAACTTAGAATTTACTGAAAAAACCCGCATTAGACGAAATGCACAGTGTAGTACATTGTATATGAGTGAGTTGCACTGAAAAACTTAGAATTTACTGAAAAAACCCGCATTAGACGAAATGCACAGTGTAGTACATTGTATATGAGAGAGTTAACTGAAAAACTTAGAATTTACTGAAAAACCCGCATTAGACGAAATGCACAGTGTAGTACATTGTATATGAGTGAGTTGCACTGAAAAACTTAGAATTTACTGAAAAACCCGCATTAGACGAAATGCACAGTGTAGTACATTGTATATGAGTGAGTTGCACTGAAAAACTTAGAATTTACTGAAAAATCCAAATTAGACGAAATGCACAGTGTAGTACATTGTATATGAGTGAGTTGCACTGAAAAACTTAGAATTTACTGAAAATCCGCATTAGACGAAATGCACAGTGTAGTACATTGTATATGAGTGAGTTGCACTGAAAAACTTAGAATTTACTGAAAAACCCGCATTAGACGAAATGCACAGTGTAGTACATTGTATATGAGTGAGTTGCACTGAAAAACTTAGAATTTACTGAAAAACCCGCATTAGACGAAATGCACAGTGTAGTACATTGTATATGAGTGAGTTGCATTGAAAAACTTAGAATTTTCTGAAAAACCCACATTAGACGAAATGCACAGTGTAGTACATTGTATATGAGTGAGTTGCACTGAAAAACTTAGAATTTACTGAAAAACCCGCATTAGACGAAATGCACAGTGTTAGTACATTGTATATGAGTGAGTTGCACTGAAAAACTTAGAATTTACTGAAAAACCCGCATTAGACGAAATGCACAGTGTAGTACATTGTATATGAGTGAGTTGCACTGAAAAACTTAGAATTTACTGAAAAACCCGCATTAGACGAAATGCACAGTGTAGTACATTGTATATGAGTGAGTTGCACTGAAAAACTTAGAATTTACTGAAAAACCCACATTAGACGAAATGCACAGTGTACTACATTGTATATGAGTGAGTTCCACTGAAAAACTTAGAATTTACTGAAAAAACCCGCATTAGACGAAATGCACAGTGTAGTACATTGTATATGAGTGAGTTGCACTGAATAACTTAGATTTACTGAAAAACCCGCATTAGACGAAATGCACAGTGTAGTACATTGTATATGAGTGAGTTGCACTGAAAAACTTAGAATTTACTGAAAAACCCGCATTAGACGAAATGCACAGTGTAGTACATTGTATATGAGTGAGTTGCACTGAAAACTTAGAATTTACTGAAAAACCCGCATTAGACGAAATGCACAGTGTAGTACATTGTATATGAGTGAGTTGCACTGAAAAACTTAGAATTTACTGAAAAACCCGCATTAGACGAAATGCACAGTGTAGTACATTGTATATGAGTGAGTTGCACTGGAAAAACTTAGAATTTACTGAAAAACCCGCATTAGAGGAAATGCACAGTGTAGTACATTGTATATGAGTGAGTTGCATTGAAAAACTTAGAATTTACTGAAAAACCCCGCATTAGACGAAATGCACAGTGTAGTACATTGTATATGAGTGAGTTGCACTAAACTTAGAATTTACTGAAAAACCCGCATTAGACGAAATGCACAGTGTAGTACATTGTATATGAGTGAGTTGCACTGAAAAACTTAGAATATACTGAAAAACCCGCATTAGACGAAATGCACAGTGTAGTACATTGTATATGAGTGAGTTGCACTGAAAAAACTTAGAATTTACTGAAAAACCCGCATTAGACGAAATGCACAGTGTAGTACATTGTATATGAGTGAGTTGCACTGAAAAACTTAGAATTTACTGAAAAACCCGCATTAGACGAAATGCACAGTGTAGTACATTGTATATGAGTGAGTTGCACTGAAAACTTAGAATTTACTGAAAAAACCCGCATTAGACGAAATGCACAGTGTAGTACATTGTATATGAGTGAGTTGCACTGAAAAACTTAGAATTTACTGAAAAACCCAAATTAGACGAAATGCACAGTGTAGTACATTGTATATGAGTGAGTTGCACTGAAAAACTTAGAATTTACTGAAAATCCGCATTAGACAAAATGCACAGTGTAGTACATTGTATATGAGTGAGTTGCACTGAAAAACTTAGAATTTACTGAAAAACCCGCATTAGACGAAATGCACAGTGTAGTACATTGTATATGAGTGAGTTGCACTGAAAAACTTAGAATTTACTGAAAAAACCCGCATTAGACGAAATTGCACAGTGTAGTACATTGTATATGAGTGAGTTGCATTGAAAAACTTAGAATTTACTGAAAAACCCACATTAGACGAAATGCACAGTGTAGTACATTGTATATGAGTGAGTTGCACTGAAAAACTTAGAATTTACTGAAAACCCGCATTAGACGAAATGCACAGTGTAGTACATAGTATATGAGTGAGTTGCACTGAAAACTTAGAATTTACTGAAAAACCCGCATTAGACGAAATGCACAGTGTAGTACTTTGTATATGAGTGAGTTGCACTGAAAAACTTAGAATTTACTGAAAACCCGCATTAGACGAAATGCACAGTGTAGTACATTGTATATGAGTGAGTTGCACTGAAAAACTTAGAGTTTACTGAAAAACCCGCATTAGACGAAATGCACAGTGTAGTACATTGTATATGAGTGAGTTGCACTGAAAAACTTAGAATTTACTGAAAAACCCGCATTAGACGAAATGCACAGTGTAGTACATTGTATATGAGTGAGTTGCACTGAAAACTTAGAATTTACTGAAAAACCCGCATTAGACGAAATGCACAGTGTAGTACATTGTATATGAGTGAGTTGCACTGAAAAACTTAGAATTTACTGAAAAACCCGCATTAGTAGAAATGCACAGTGTAGTACATTGTATATGAGTGAGTTGCATTGAAAAACTTAGAATTTACTGAAAAACCCGCATTAGACGAAATGCACAGTGTAGTACATTGTATATGAGTGAGTTGCACTAAAACTTAGAATTTACTGAAAAACCCGCATTAGACGAAATGCACAGTGTAGTACATTGTATATGAGTGAGTTGCACTGAAAAACTTAGAATATACTGAAAAACCCGCATTAGACGAAATGCACAGTGTAGTACATTGTATATGAGTGAGTTGCACTGAAAAACTTAGAATTTACTGAAAAACCCGCATTAGACGAAATGCACAGTGTAGTACATTGTATATGAGTGAGTTGCACTGAAAAACTTAGAATTTACTGAAAAACCCGCATTAGACGAAATGCACAGTGTAGTACATTGTATATGAGTGAGTTGCACTGAAAACTTAGAATTTACTGAAAAACCCGCATTAGACGAAATGCACAGTGTAGTACATTGTATATGAGTGAGTTGCACTGAAAAACTTAGAATTTACTGAAAAACCCAAATTAGACGAAATGCACTGTGTAGTACATTGTATATGAGTGAGTTGCACTGAAAAACTTAGAATTTACTGAAAATCCGCATTAGACAAAATGCACAGTGTAGTACATTGTATATGAGTGAGTTGCACTGAAAAACTTAGAATTTACTGAAAAACCCGCATTAGACGAAATGCACAGTGTAGTACATTGTATATGAGTGAGTTGCACTGAAAAACTTAGAATTTACTGAAAAACCCGCATTAGACGAAATGCACAGTGTAGTACATTGTATATGAGTGAGTTGCATTGAAAAACTTAGAATTTACTGAAAAACCCACATTAGACGAAATGCACAGTGTAGTACATTGTATATGAGTGAGTTGCACTGAAAAACTTAGAATTTACTGAAAAACCCGCATTAGACGAAATGCACAGGGTAGTACATAGTATATGAGTGAGTTGCACTGAAAAACTTAGAATTTACTGAAAAACCCGCCTTAGACGAAATGCACAGTGTAGTACTTTGTATATGAGTGAGTTGCACTGAAAAACTTAGAATTTACTGAAAAACCCGCATTAGACGAAATGCACAGTGTAGTACATTGTATATGAGTGAGTTGCACTGAAAAACTTAGAGTTTACTGAAAAACCCGCATTAGACGAAATGCACAGTGTAATACATTGTATATGAGTGAGTTGCACTGAAAAACTTAGAATTTACTGAAAAACCCGCATTAGACGAAATCGACAGTGTAGTACATTGTATATGAGTGAGTTGCACTGAAAAACTTAGAATTTACTGAAAACCCGCATTAGACGAAATGCACAGTGTAGTACATTGTATATGAGTGAGTTGCACTGAAAAACTTAGAATTTACTGAAAATCCGCATTAGACGAAATGCACAGTATAGTATATTGTGTATGAGTGAGTTGCACTGAAAAACTTAGAATTTACTGAAAAACCCGCATTAGACGAAATGCACAGTGTAGTACATTGTATATGAGTGAGTTGCACTGAAAAACTTAGAATTTACTGAAAAACCCGCATTAGATGAAATGCACAGTGTAGTACATTGTATATGAGTGAGTTGCACTGAAAAACTTAGAATTTAATGAAAAACCCGCATTAGACGAAATGCACAGTGTAGTACATTGTATATGAGTGAGTTGCACTGAAAAACTTAGAATTTACTGAAAAACCCGCATTAGACGAAATGCACAGTGTAGTACATAGTATATGAGTGAGTTGCACTGAAAAACTTAGAATTTACTAAAAAACCCGCATTAGACGAAATGCACAAGGTAGTACATTGTATATGAGTGAGTTGCACTGAAAAACTTAGAATTTACTGAAAAACCCGCATTAGACGAAATGCACAGTGTAGTACATTGTATATGAGTGAGTTGCACTGAAAAACTTAGAATTTACTGAAAAACCCGCATTAGACGAAATGCACAGTGTAGTACATTGTATATGAGTGAGTTGCACTGAAAAACTTAGAATTTACTGAAAAACCCGCATTAGACGAAATGCACAGTGTAGTACATTGTATATGAGTGAGTTGCACTGAAAAACTTAGAATTTACTGAAAATCCGCATTAGACGAAATGCACAGTGTAGTACATTGTATATGAGTGAGTTGCACTGAAAAACTTAGAATTTACTGAAAAACCCAAATTAGACGAAATGCACAGTGTAGTACATTGTATATGAGTGAGTTGCACTGAAAAACTTAGAATTTACTGAAAAACCCGCATTAGACGAAATGCACAGTGTAGTACATTGTATATGAGTGAGTTGCACTGAAAAACTTAGAATTTACTGAAAAACCCGCATTAGACGAAATGCACAGTGTAGTACATTGTATATGAGTGAGTTGCACTGAAAAACTTAGAATTTACTGAAAAACCCGCATTAGACGAAATGCACAGTGTAGTACATTGTATATGAGTGAGTTGCACTGAAAAACTTAGAATTTACTGAAAAACCCGCATTAGACGAAATGCACAGTGTAGTACATTCTATATGAGTGAGTTGCATTGAAAAACTTAGAATTTACTGAAAAACCCGCATTAGACGAAATGCACAGTGTAGTACATTGTATATGAGTGAGTTGCACTGAAAAACTTAGAATTTACTGAAAAACACGCATTAGACGAAATGCACAGTGTAGTACATTGTATATGAGTGAGTTGCACTGAAAAACTTAGAATATACTGAAAAACCCGCATTAGACGAAATGCACAGTGTAGTACATTGTATATGAGTGAGTTGCACTGAAAAACTTAGAATTTACTGAAAAACCCGCATTAGACGAAATGCACAGTGTAGTACATTGTATATGAGTGAGTTGCACTGAAAAACTTAGAATTTACTGAAAAACCCGCATTAGACGAAATGCACAGTGTAGTACATTGTATATGAGTGAGTTGCACTGAAAACTTAGAATTTACTGAAAAACCCGCATTAGACGAAATGCACAGTGTAGTACATTGTATATGAGTGAGTTGCACTGAAAAACTTAGAATTTACTGAAAAACCCAAATTAGACGAAATGCACAGTGTAGTACATTGTATATGAGTGAGTTGCACTGAAAAACTTAGAATTTACTGAAAATCCGCATTAGACGAAATGCACAGTGTAGTACATTGTATATGAGTGAGTTGCACTGAAAAACTTAGAATTTACTGAAAAACCTGCATTAGACGAAATGTACAGTGTAGTACATAGTATATGAGTGAGTTGCACTGAAAAACTTAGAATTTACTGAAAAACCCGCATTAGACGAAATGCACAGTGTAGTACATAGTATATGAGTGAGTTGCACTGAAAAACTTAGAATTTACTGAAAACCCGTATTAGACGAAATGCACAGTGTAGTACATTGTATATGAGTGAGTTGCACTGAAAAACTTAGAATTTACTGAAAAACCCACATTAGAGAAATGCACAGTGTAGTACATTGTATATGAGTGAGTTGCACTGAAAAACTTAGAATTTACTGAAAAACCCGCATTAGACGAAATGCACAGTGTAGTACATTGTATATGAGTGAGTTGCACTGAAAAACTTAGAATTTACTGAAAAACCCGCATTTGACGAAATGCACAGTGTAGTACATAGTATATGAGTGAGTTGCACTGAAAAACTTAGAATTTACTGAAAAACCCGCATTAGACGAAATGCACAGTGTAGTACATTGTATATGAGTGAGTTGCACTGAAAAACTTAGAATTTACTGAAAAACCCGCATTAGACGAAATGCACACTGTAGTACATTGTATATGAGTGAGTTGCACTGAAAAACTTAGAATTTACTGAAAAACCCGCATTAGACGAAATGCACAGTGTAGTACATTGTATATGAGTGAGTTGCACTGAAAAACTTAGAATTTACTGAAAACCCGCATTAGACGAAATGCACAGTGTAGTACATTGTATATGACTGAGTTGCACTGAAAAACTTAGAATTTACTGAAAAACCCGCATTAGACGAAATGCACAGTGTAGTACATTGTATATGAGTGAGTTGCACTGAAAAACTTAGAATTTACTGAAAAACCCGCATTAGACGAAATGCACAGTGTAGTACATTGTATATGAGAGAGTTAACTGAAAAACTTAGAATTTACTGAAAAACCCGCATTAGACGAAATGCACAGTGTAGTACTTTGTATATGAGTGAGTTGCACTGAAAAACTTAGAATTTACTGAAAAACCCGCATTAGACGAAATGCACAGTGTAGTACATTGTATATGAGTGAGTTGCACTGAAAAACTTAGAATTTACTGAAAACCCGCATTAGACGAAATGCACAGTGTAGTACATTGTATATGAGTGAGTTGCACTGAAAAACTTAGAATTTACTGAAAATCCGCATTAGACGAAATGAACAGTATAGTATATTGTGTATGAGTGAGTTGCACTGAAAAACTTAGAATTTACTGAAAAACCCGCATTAGACGAAATGCACAGTGTAGTACATTGTATATGAGTGAGTTGCACTGAAAAACTTAGAATTTACTGAAAAACCCGCATTAGATGAAATGCACAGTGTAGTACATTGTATATGAGTGAGTTGCACTGAAAAACTTAGAATTTACTGAAAAACCCGCATTAGACGAAATGCACAGTGTAGTACATTGTATATGAGTGAGTTGCACTGAAAAACTTAGAATTTACTGAAAAACCCGCATTAGACGAAATGCACAGTGTAGTACATAGTATATGAGTGAGTTGCACTGAAAAACTTAGAATTTACTAAAAAACCCGCATTAGACGAAATGCACAAGGTAGTACATTGTATATGAGTGAGTTGCACTGAAAAACTTAGAATTTACTGAAAAACCCGCATTAGACGAAATGCACAGTGTAGTACATTGTATATGAGTGAGTTGCACTGAAAAACTTAGAATTTACTGAAAAACCCGCATTAGACGAAATGCACAGTGTAGTACATTGTATATGAGTGAGTTGCACTGAAAAACTTAGAATTTACTGAAAAACCCGCATTAGACGAAATGCACAGTGTAGTACATTGTATATGAGTGAGTTGCACTGAAAAACTTAGAATTTACTGAAAATCCGCATTAGACGAAATGCACAGTGTAGTACATTGTATATGAGTGAGTTGCACTGAAAAACTTAGAATTTACTGAAAAACCCAAATTAGACGAAATGCACAGTGTAGTACATTGTATATGAGTGAGTTGCACTGAAAAACTTAGAATTTACTGAAAAACCCGCATTAGACGAAATGCACAGTGTAGTACATTGTATATGAGTGAGTTGCACTGAAAAACTTAGAATTTACTGAAAAACCCGCATTAGACGAAATGCACAGTGTAATACATTGTATATGAGTGAGTTGCACTGAAAAACTTAGAATTTACTGAAAAACCCGCATTAGACGAAATGCACAGTGTAGTACATTGTATATGAGTGAGTTGCACTGAAAAACTTAGAATTTACTGAAAAACCCGCATTAGACGAAATGCACAGTGTAGTACATTGTATATGAGTGAGTTGCACTGAAAAACTTAGAATTTACTGAAAAACCCGCATTAGATGAAATGCACAGTGTAGTACATTGTATATGAGTGAGTTGCACTGAAAAACTTAGAATTTACTGAAAAACCCGCATTAGACGAAATGCACAGTGTAGTACATTGTATATGAGTGAGTTGCACTGAAAAACTTAGAATTTACTGAAAAACCCGCATTAGACGAAATGCACAGTGTAGTACATAGTATATGAGTGAGTTGCACTGAAAAACTTAGAATTTACTGAAAAACCCGCATTAGACGAAATGCACAAGGTAGTACATTGTATATGAGTGAGTTGCACTGAAAAACTTAGAATTTACTGAAAAACCCGCATTAGACGAAATGCACAGTGTAGTACATTGTATATGAGTGAGTTGCACTGAAAAACTTAGAATTTACTGAAAAACCCACATTAGACGAAATGCACAGTGTAGTACATTGTATATGAGTGAGTTGCACTGAAAAACTTAGAATTTACTGAAAAACCCGCATTAGACGAAATGCACAGTGTAGTACATTGTATATGAGTGAGTTGCACTGAAAAACTTAGAATTTACTGAAAATCCGCATTAGACGAAATGCACAGTGTAGTACATTGTATATGAGTGAGTTGCACTGAAAAACTTAGAATTTACTGAAAAACCCGCATTAGACGAAATGCACAGTGTAGTACATTGTATATGAGTGAGTTGCACTGAAAAACTTAGAATTTACTGAAAAACCCGCATTAGACGAAATGCACAGTGTAGTACATTGTATATGAGTGAGTTGCACTGAAAAACTTAGAATTTACTGAAAAACCCGCATTAGACGAAATGCACAGTGTAGTACATTGTATATGAGTGAGTTGCACTGAAAAACTTAGAATTTACTGAAAAACCCGCATTAGACGAAATGCACAGTGTAGTACATTGTATATGAGTGAGTTGCACTGAAAAACTTAGAATTTACTGAAAAACCCGCATTAGACGAAATGCACAGTGTAGTACATTCTATATGAGTGAGTTGCATTGAAAAACTTAGAATTTACTGAAAAACCCGCATTAGACGAAATGCACAGTGTAGTACATTGTATATGAGTGAGTTGCACTGAAAAACTTAGAATTTACTGAAAAACACGCATTAGACGAAATGCACAGTGTAGTACATTGTATATGAGTGAGTTGCACTGAAAAACTTAGAATATACTGAAAAACCCGCATTAGACGAAATGCACAGTGTAGTACATTGTATATGAGTGAGTTGCACTGAAAAACTTAGAATTTACTGAAAAACCCGCATTAGACGAAATGCACAGTGTAGTACATTGTATATGAGTGAGTTGCACTGAAAACTTAGAATTTACTGAAAAACCCGCATTAGACGAAATGCACAGTGTAGTACATTGTATATGAGTGAGTTGCACTGAAAAACTTAGAATTTACTGAAAAACCCAAATTAGACGAAATGCACAGTGTAGTACATTGTATATGAGTGAGTTGCACTGAAAAACTTAGAATTTACTGAAAATCCGCATTAGACGAAATGCACAGTGTAGTACATTGTATATGAGTGAGTTGCACTGAAAAACTTAGAATTTACTGAAAAACCCGCATTAGACGAAATGTACAGTGTAGTACATTGTATATGAGTGAGTTGCACTGAAAAACTTAGAATTTACTGAAAAACCCGCATTAGACGAAATGCACAGTGTAGTACATAGTATATGAGTGAGTTGCACTGAAAAACTTAGAATTTACTGAAAACCCGTATTAGACGAAATGCACAGTGTAGTACATTGTATATGAGTGAGTTGCACTGAAAAACTTAGAATTTACTGAAAAACCCACATTAGAGAAATGCACAGTGTAGTACATTGTATATGAGTGAGTTGCACTGAAAAACTTAGAATTTACTGAAAAACCCGCATTAGACGAAATGCACAGTGTAGTACATTGTATATGAGTGAGTTGCACTGAAAAACTTAGAATTTACTGAAAAACCCGCATTTGACGAAATGCACAGTGTAGTACATAGTATATGAGTGAGTTGCACTGAAAAACTTAGAATTTACTGAAAAACCCGCATTAGACGAAATGCACAGTGTAGTACATTGTATATGAGTGAGTTGCACTGAAAAACTTAGAATTTACTGAAAAACCCGCATTAGACGAAATGCACACTGTAGTACATTGTATATGAGTGAGTTGCACTGAAAAACTTAGAATTTACTGAAAAACCCGCATTAGACGAAATGCACAGTGTAGTACATTGTATATGAGTGAGTTGCACTGAAAAACTTAGAATTTACTGAAAACCCGCATTAGACGAAATGCACAGTGTAGTACATTGTATATGACTGAGTTGCACTGAAAAACTTAGAATTTACTGAAAAACCCGCATTAGACGAAATGCACAGTGTAGTACATTGTATATGAGTGAGTTGCACTGAAAAACTTAGAATTTACTGAAAAACCCGCATTAGACGAAATGCACAGTGTAGTACATTGTATATGAGAGAGTTAACTGAAAAACTTAGAATTTACTGAAAAACCCGCATTAGACGAAATGCACAGTGTAGTACTTTGTATATGAGTGAGTTGCACTGAAAAACTTAGAATTTACTGAAAAACCCGCATTAGACGAAATGCACAGTGTAGTACATTGTATATGAGAGAGTTAACTGAAAAACTTAGAATTTACTGAAAAACCCGCATTAGACGAAATGCACAGTGTAGTACTTTGTATATGAGTGAGTTGCACTGAAAAACTTAGAATTTACTGAAAAACCCGCATTAGACGAAATGCACAGTGTAGTACATTGTATATGAGTGAGTTGCACTGAAAAACTTAGAATTTACTGAAAACCCGCATTAGACGAAATGCACAGTGTAGTACATTGTATATGAGTGAGTTGCACTGAAAAACTTAGAATTTACTGAAAATCCGCATTAGACGAAATGAACAGTATAGTATATTGTGTATGAGTGAGTTGCACTGAAAAACTTAGAATTTACTGAAAAACCCGCATTAGACGAAATGCACAGTGTAGTACATTGTATATGAGTGAGTTGCACTGAAAAACTTAGAATTTACTGAAAAACCCGCATTAGATGAAATGCACAGTGTAGTACATTGTATATGAGTGAGTTGCACTGAAAAACTTAGAATTTACTGAAAAACCCGCATTAGACGAAATGCACAGTGTAGTACATTGTATATGAGTGAGTTGCACTGAAAAACTTAGAATTTACTGAAAAACCCGCATTAGACGAAATGCACAGTGTAGTACATAGTATATGAGTGAGTTGCACTGAAAAACTTAGAATTTACTAAAAAACCCGCATTAGACGAAATGCACAAGGTAGTACATTGTATATGAGTGAGTTGCACTGAAAAACTTAGAATTTACTGAAAAACCCGCATTAGACGAAATGCACAGTGTAGTACATTGTATATGAGTGAGTTGCACTGAAAAACTTAGAATTTACTGAAAAACCCGCATTAGACGAAATGCACAGTGTAGTACATTGTATATGAGTGAGTTGCACTGAAAAACTTAGAATTTACTGAAAAACCCGCATTAGACGAAATGCACAGTGTAGTACATTGTATATGAGTGAGTTGCACTGAAAAACTTAGAATTTACTGAAAATCCGCATTAGACGAAATGCACAGTGTAGTACATTGTATATGAGTGAGTTGCACTGAAAAACTTAGAATTTACTGAAAAACCCAAATTAGACGAAATGCACAGTGTAGTACATTGTATATGAGTGAGTTGCACTGAAAAACTTAGAATTTACTGAAAAACCCGCATTAGACGAAATGCACAGTGTAGTACATTGTATATGAGTGAGTTGCACTGAAAAACTTAGAATTTACTGAAAAACCCGCATTAGACGAAATGCACAGTGTAATACATTGTATATGAGTGAGTTGCACTGAAAAACTTAGAATTTACTGAAAAACCCGCATTAGACGAAATGCACAGTGTAGTACATTGTATATGAGTGAGTTGCACTGAAAAACTTAGAATTTACTGAAAAACCCGCATTAGACGAAATGCACAGTGTAGTACATTGTATATGAGTGAGTTGCACTGAAAAACTTAGAATTTACTGAAAAACCCGCATTAGATGAAATGCACAGTGTAGTACATTGTATATGAGTGAGTTGCACTGAAAAACTTAGAATTTACTGAAAAACCCGCATTAGACGAAATGCACAGTGTAGTACATTGTATATGAGTGAGTTGCACTGAAAAACTTAGAATTTACTGAAAAACCCGCATTAGACGAAATGCACAGTGTAGTACATAGTATATGAGTGAGTTGCACTGAAAAACTTAGAATTTACTGAAAAACCCGCATTAGACGAAATGCACAAGGTAGTACATTGTATATGAGTGAGTTGCACTGAAAAACTTAGAATTTACTGAAAAACCCGCATTAGACGAAATGCACAGTGTAGTACATTGTATATGAGTGAGTTGCACTGAAAAACTTAGAATTTACTGAAAAACCCACATTAGACGAAATGCACAGTGTAGTACATTGTATATGAGTGAGTTGCACTGAAAAACTTAGAATTTACTGAAAAACCCGCATTAGACGAAATGCACAGTGTAGTACATTGTATATGAGTGAGTTGCACTGAAAAACTTAGAATTTACTGAAAATCCGCATTAGACGAAATGCACAGTGTAGTACATTGTATATGAGTGAGTTGCACTGAAAAACTTAGAATTTACTGAAAAACCCAAATTAGACGAAATGCACAGTGTAGTACATTGTATATGAGTGAGTTGCACTGAAAAACTTAGAATTTACTGAAAAACCCCGCATTAGACGAAATGCACAGTGTAGTACATTGTATATGAGTGAGTTGCACTGAAAAACTTAGAATTTACTGAAAAACCCGCATTAGACGAAATGCACAGTGTAGTACATTGTATATGAGTGAGTTGCACTGAAAAACTTAGAATTTACTGAAAAACCCGCATTAGACGAAATGCACAGTGTAGTACATTGTATATGAGTGAGTTGCACTGAAAAACTTAGAATTTACTGAAAAACCCGCATTAGACGAAATGCACAGTGTAGTACATTCTATATGAGTGAGTTGCATTGAAAAACTTAGAATTTACTGAAAAACCCGCATTAGACGAAATGCACAGTGTAGTACATTGTATATGAGTGAGTTGCACTGAAAAACTTAGAATTTACTGAAAAACACGCATTAGACGAAATGCACAGTGTAGTACATTGTATATGAGTGAGTTGCACTGAAAAACTTAGAATATACTGAAAAACCCGCATTAGACGAAATGCACAGTGTAGTACATTGTATATGAGTGAGTTGCACTGAAAAACTTAGAATTTACTGAAAAACCCGCATTAGACGAAATGCACAGTGTAGTACATTGTATATGAGTGAGTTGCACTGAAAACTTAGAATTTACTGAAAAACCCGCATTAGACGAAATGCACAGTGTAGTACATTGTATATGAGTGAGTTGCACTGAAAAACTTAGAATTTACTGAAAAACCCAAATTAGACGAAATGCACAGTGTAGTACATTGTATATGAGTGAGTTGCACTGAAAAACTTAGAATTTACTGAAAATCCGCATTAGACGAAATGCACAGTGTAGTACATTGTATATGAGTGAGTTGCACTGAAAAACTTAGAATTTACTGAAAAACCCGCATTAGACGAAATGTACAGTGTAGTACATTGTATATGAGTGAGTTGCACTGAAAAACTTAGAATTTACTGAAAAACCCGCATTAGACGAAATGCACAGTGTAGTACATAGTATATGAGTGAGTTGCACTGAAAAACTTAGAATTTACTGAAAACCCGTATTAGACGAAATGCACAGTGTAGTACATTGTATATGAGTGAGTTGCACTGAAAAACTTAGAATTTACTGAAAAACCCACATTAGAGAAATGCACAGTGTAGTACATTGTATATGAGTGAGTTGCACTGAAAAACTTAGAATTTACTGAAAAACCCGCATTAGACGAAATGCACAGTGTAGTACATTGTATATGAGTGAGTTGCACTGAAAAACTTAGAATTTACTGAAAAACCCGCATTTGACGAAATGCACAGTGTAGTACATAGTATATGAGTGAGTTGCACTGAAAAACTTAGAATTTACTGAAAAACCCGCATTAGACGAAATGCACAGTGTAGTACATTGTATATGAGTGAGTTGCACTGAAAAACTTAGAATTTACTGAAAAACCCGCATTAGACGAAATGCACACTGTAGTACATTGTATATGAGTGAGTTGCACTGAAAAACTTAGAATTTACTGAAAAACCCGCATTAGACGAAATGCACAGTGTAGTACATTGTATATGAGTGAGTTGCACTGAAAAACTTAGAATTTACTGAAAACCCGCATTAGACGAAATGCACAGTGTAGTACATTGTATATGACTGAGTTGCACTGAAAAACTTAGAATTTACTGAAAAACCCGCATTAGACGAAATGCACAGTGTAGTACATTGTATATGAGTGAGTTGCACTGAAAAACTTAGAATTTACTGAAAAACCCGCATTAGACGAAATGCACAGTGTAGTACATTGTATATGAGAGAGTTAACTGAAAAACTTAGAATTTACTGAAAAACCCGCATTAGACGAAATGCACAGTGTAGTACTTTGTATATGAGTGAGTTGCACTGAAAAACTTAGAATTTACTGAAAAACCCGCATTAGACGAAATGCACAGTGTAGTACATTGTATATGAGTGAGTTGCACTGAAAAACTTAGAATTTACTGAAAACCCGCATTAGACGAAATGCACAGTGTAGTACATTGTATATGAGTGAGTTGCACTGAAAAACTTAGAATTTACTGAAAATCCGCATTAGACGAAATGCACAGTATAGTATATTGTGTATGAGTGAGTTGCACTGAAAAACTTAGAATTTACTGAAAAACCCGCATTAGACGAAATGCACAGTGTAGTACATTGTATATGAGTGAGTTGCACTGAAAAACTTAGAATTTACTGAAAAACCCGCATTAGATGAAATGCACAGTGTAGTACATTGTATATGAGTGAGTTGCACTGAAAAACTTAGAATTTACTGAAAAACCCGCATTAGACGAAATGCACAGTGTAGTACATTGTATATGAGTGAGTTGCACTGAAAAACTTAGAATTTACTGAAAAACCCGCATTAGACGAAATGCACAGTGTAGTACATTGTATATGAGTGAGTTGCACTGGAAAACTTAGAATTTACTGAAAAACCCGCATTAGACGAAATGCACAGTGTAGTACATTGTATATGAGTGAGTTGCACTGAAAACTTAGAATTTACTGAAAAACCCGCATTAGACGAAATGCACAGTGTAGTACATTGTATATGAGTGAGTTGCACTGAAAAACTTAGAATTTACTGAAAAACCCAAATTAGACGAAATGCACAGTGTAGTACATTGTATATGAGTGAGTTGCACTGAAAAACTTAGAATTTACTGAAAAACCCGCATTAGATGAAATGCACAGTGTAGTACATTGTATATGAGTGAGTTGCACTGAAAAACTTAGAATTTACTGAAAAACCCGCATTAGACGAAATGCACAGTGTAGTACATTGTATATGAGTGAGTTGCACTGAAAAACTTAGAATTTACTGAAAAACCCGCATTAGACGAAATGCACAGTGTAGTACATAGTATATGAGTGAGTTGCACTGAAAAACTTAGAATTTACTAAAAAACCCGCATTAGACGAAATGCACAAGGTAGTACATTGTATATGAGTGAGTTGCACTGAAAAACTTAGAATTTACTGAAAAACCCGCATTAGACGAAATGCACAGTGTAGTACATTGTATATGAGTGAGTTGCACTGAAAAACTTAGAATTTACTGAAAAACCCGCATTAGACGAAATGCACAGTGTAGTACATTGTATATGAGTGAGTTGCACTGAAAAACTTAGAATTTACTGAAAAACCCGCATTAGACGAAATGCACAGTGTAGTACATTGTATATGAGTGAGTTGCACTGAAAAACTTAGAATTTACTGAAAATCCGCATTAGACGAAATGCACAGTGTAGTACATTGTATATGAGTGAGTTGCACTGAAAAACTTAGAATTTACTGAAAAACCCAAATTAGACGAAATGCACAGTGTAGTACATTGTATATGAGTGAGTTGCACTGAAAAACTTAGAATTTACTGAAAAACCCGCATTAGACGAAATGCACAGTGTAGTACATTGTATATGAGTGAGTTGCACTGAAAAACTTAGAATTTACTGAAAAACCCGCATTAGACGAAATGCACAGTGTAGTACATTGTATATGAGTGAGTTGCACTGAAAAACTTAGAATTTACTGAAAAACCCGCATTAGACGAAATGCACAGTGTAGTACATTGTATATGAGTGAGTTGCACTGAAAAACTTAGAATTTACTGAAAAACCCGCATTAGACGAAATGCACAGTGTAGTACATTGTATATGAGTGAGTTGCACTGAAAACTTAGAATTTACTGAAAAACCCGCATTAGACGAAATGCACAGTGTAGTACATTGTATATGAGTGAGTTGCACTGAAAAACTTAGAATTTACTGAAAAACCCAAATTAGACGAAATGCACAGTGTAGTACATTGTATATGAGTGAGTTGCACTGAAAAACTTAGAATTTACTGAAAATCCGCATTAGACGAAATGCACAGTGTAGTACATTGTATATGAGTGAGTTGCACTGAAAAACTTAGAATTTACTGAAAATCCGCATTAGACGAAATGAACAGTATAGTATATTGTGTATGAGTGAGTTGCACTGAAAAACTTAGAATTTACTGAAAAACCCGCATTAGACGAAATGCACAGTGTAGTACATTGTATATGAGTGAGTTGCACTGAAAAACTTAGAATTTACTGAAAAACCCGCATTAGATGAAATGCACAGTGTAGTACATTGTATATGAGTGAGTTGCACTGAAAAACTTAGAATTTACTGAAAAACCCGCATTAGACGAAATGCACAGTGTAGTACATTGTATATGAGTGAGTTGCACTGAAAAACTTAGAATTTACTGAAAAACCCGCATTAGACGAAATGCACAGTGTAGTACATAGTATATGAGTGAGTTGCACTGAAAAACTTAGAATTTACTAAAAAACCCGCATTAGACGAAATGCACAAGGTAGTACATTGTATATGAGTGAGTTGCACTGAAAAACTTAGAATTTACTGAAAAACCCGCATTAGACGAAATGCACAGTGTAGTACATTGTATATGAGTGAGTTGCACTGAAAAACTTAGAATTTACTGAAAAACCCGCATTAGACGAAATGCACAGTGTAGTACATTGTATATGAGTGAGTTGCACTGAAAAACTTAGAATTTACTGAAAAACCCGCATTAGACGAAATGCACAGTGTAGTACATTGTATATGAGTGAGTTGCACTGAAAAACTTAGAATTTACTGAAAATCCGCATTAGACGAAATGCACAGTGTAGTACATTGTATATGAGTGAGTTGCACTGAAAAACTTAGAATTTACTGAAAAACCCAAATTAGACGAAATGCACAGTGTAGTACATTGTATATGAGTGAGTTGCACTGAAAAACTTAGAATTTACTGAAAAACCCGCATTAGACGAAATGCACAGTGTAGTACATTGTATATGAGTGAGTTGCACTGAAAAACTTAGAATTTACTGAAAAACCCGCATTAGACGAAATGCACAGTGTAATACATTGTATATGAGTGAGTTGCACTGAAAAACTTAGAATTTACTGAAAAACCCGCATTAGACGAAATGCACAGTGTAGTACATTGTATATGAGTGAGTTGCACTGAAAAACTTAGAATTTACTGAAAAACCCGCATTAGACGAAATGCACAGTGTAGTACATTGTATATGAGTGAGTTGCACTGAAAAACTTAGAATTTACTGAAAAACCCGCATTAGATGAAATGCACAGTGTAGTACATTGTATATGAGTGAGTTGCACTGAAAAACTTAGAATTTACTGAAAAACCCGCATTAGACGAAATGCACAGTGTAGTACATTGTATATGAGTGAGTTGCACTGAAAAACTTAGAATTTACTGAAAAACCCGCATTAGACGAAATGCACAGTGTAGTACATAGTATATGAGTGAGTTGCACTGAAAAACTTAGAATTTACTGAAAAACCCGCATTAGACGAAATGCACAAGGTAGTACATTGTATATGAGTGAGTTGCACTGAAAAACTTAGAATTTACTGAAAAACCCGCATTAGACGAAATGCACAGTGTAGTACATTGTATATGAGTGAGTTGCACTGAAAAACTTAGAATTTACTGAAAAACCCACATTAGACGAAATGCACAGTGTAGTACATTGTATATGAGTGAGTTGCACTGAAAAACTTAGAATTTACTGAAAAACCCGCATTAGACGAAATGCACAGTGTAGTACATTGTATATGAGTGAGTTGCACTGAAAAACTTAGAATTTACTGAAAATCCGCATTAGACGAAATGCACAGTGTAGTACATTGTATATGAGTGAGTTGCACTGAAAAACTTAGAATTTACTGAAAAACCCAAATTAGACGAAATGCACAGTGTAGTACATTGTATATGAGTGAGTTGCACTGAAAAACTTAGAATTTACTGAAAAACCCGCATTAGACGAAATGCACAGTGTAGTACATTGTATATGAGTGAGTTGCACTGAAAAACTTAGAATTTACTGAAAAACCCGCATTAGACGAAATGCACAGTGTAGTACATTGTATATGAGTGAGTTGCACTGAAAAACTTAGAATTTACTGAAAAACCCGCATTAGACGAAATGCACAGTGTAGTACATTGTATATGAGTGAGTTGCACTGAAAAACTTAGAATTTACTGAAAAACCCGCATTAGACGAAATGCACAGTGTAGTACATTCTATATGAGTGAGTTGCATTGAAAAACTTAGAATTTACTGAAAAACCCGCATTAGACGAAATGCACAGTGTAGTACATTGTATATGAGTGAGTTGCACTGAAAAACTTAGAATTTACTGAAAAACACGCATTAGACGAAATGCACAGTGTAGTACATTGTATATGAGTGAGTTGCACTGAAAAACTTAGAATATACTGAAAAACCCGCATTAGACGAAATGCACAGTGTAGTACATTGTATATGAGTGAGTTGCACTGAAAAACTTAGAATTTACTGAAAAACCCGCATTAGACGAAATGCACAGTGTAGTACATTGTATATGAGTGAGTTGCACTGAAAACTTAGAATTTACTGAAAAACCCGCATTAGACGAAATGCACAGTGTAGTACATTGTATATGAGTGAGTTGCACTGAAAAACTTAGAATTTACTGAAAAACCCAAATTAGACGAAATGCACAGTGTAGTACATTGTATATGAGTGAGTTGCACTGAAAAACTTAGAATTTACTGAAAATCCGCATTAGACGAAATGCACAGTGTAGTACATTGTATATGAGTGAGTTGCACTGAAAAACTTAGAATTTACTGAAAAACCCGCATTAGACGAAATGTACAGTGTAGTACATTGTATATGAGTGAGTTGCACTGAAAAACTTAGAATTTACTGAAAAACCCGCATTAGACGAAATGCACAGTGTAGTACATAGTATATGAGTGAGTTGCACTGAAAAACTTAGAATTTACTGAAAACCCGTATTAGACGAAATGCACAGTGTAGTACATTGTATATGAGTGAGTTGCACTGAAAAACTTAGAATTTACTGAAAAACCCACATTAGAGAAATGCACAGTGTAGTACATTGTATATGAGTGAGTTGCACTGAAAAACTTAGAATTTACTGAAAAACCCGCATTAGACGAAATGCACAGTGTAGTACATTGTATATGAGTGAGTTGCACTGAAAAACTTAGAATTTACTGAAAAACCCGCATTTGACGAAATGCACAGTGTAGTACATAGTATATGAGTGAGTTGCACTGAAAAACTTAGAATTTACTGAAAAACCCGCATTAGACGAAATGCACAGTGTAGTACATTGTATATGAGTGAGTTGCACTGAAAAACTTAGAATTTACTGAAAAACCCGCATTAGACGAAATGCACACTGTAGTACATTGTATATGAGTGAGTTGCACTGAAAAACTTAGAATTTACTGAAAAAACCCGCATTAGACGAAATGCACAGTGTAGTACATTGTATATGAGTGAGTTGCACTGAAAAACTTAGAATTTACTGAAAACCCGCATTAGACGAAATGCACAGTGTAGTACATTGTATATGACTGAGTTGCACTGAAAAACTTAGAATTTACTGAAAAACCCGCATTAGACGAAATGCACAGTGTAGTACATTGTATATGAGTGAGTTGCACTGAAAAACTTAGAATTTACTGAAAAACCCGCATTAGACGAAATGCACAGTGTAGTACATTGTATATGAGAGAGTTAACTGAAAAACTTAGAATTTACTGAAAAACCCGCATTAGACGAAATGCACAGTGTAGTACTTTGTATATGAGTGAGTTGCACTGAAAAACTTAGAATTTACTGAAAAACCCGCATTAGACGAAATGCACAGTGTAGTACATTGTATATGAGTGAGTTGCACTGAAAAACTTAGAATTTACTGAAAACCCGCATTAGACGAAATGCACAGTGTAGTACATTGTATATGAGTGAGTTGCACTGAAAAACTTAGAATTTACTGAAAATCCGCATTAGACGAAATGCACAGTATAGTATATTGTGTATGAGTGAGTTGCACTGAAAAACTTAGAATTTACTGAAAAACCCGCATTAGACGAAATGCACAGTGTAGTACATTGTATATGAGTGAGTTGCACTGAAAAACTTAGAATTTACTGAAAAACCCGCATTAGATGAAATGCACAGTGTAGTACATTGTATATGAGTGAGTTGCACTGAAAAACTTAGAATTTACTGAAAAACCCGCATTAGACGAAATGCACAGTGTAGTACATTGTATATGAGTGAGTTGCACTGAAAAACTTAGAATTTACTGAAAAACCCGCATTAGACGAAATGCACAGTGTAGTACATAGTATATGAGTGAGTTGCACTGAAAAACTTAGAATTTACTAAAAAACCCGCATTAGACGAAATGCACAAGGTAGTACATTGTATATGAGTGAGTTGCACTGAAAAACTTAGAATTTACTGAAAAACCCGCATTAGACGAAATGCACAGTGTAGTACATTGTATATGAGTGAGTTGCACTGAAAAACTTAGAATTTACTGAAAAACCCGCATTAGACGAAATGCACAGTGTAGTACATTGTATATGAGTGAGTTGCACTGAAAAACTTAGAATTTACTGAAAAACCCGCATTAGACGAAATGCACAGTGTAGTACATTGTATATGAGTGAGTTGCACTGAAAAACTTAGAATTTACTGAAAATCCGCATTAGACGAAATGCACAGTGTAGTACATTGTATATGAGTGAGTTGCACTGAAAAACTTAGAATTTACTGAAAAACCCAAATTAGACGAAATGCACAGTGTAGTACATTGTATATGAGTGAGTTGCACTGAAAAACTTAGAATTTACTGAAAAACCCGCATTAGACGAAATGCACAGTGTAGTACATTGTATATGAGTGAGTTGCACTGAAAAACTTAGAATTTACTGAAAAACCCGCATTAGACGAAATGCACAGTGTAGTACATTGTATATGAGTGAGTTGCACTGAAAAACTTAGAATTTACTGAAAAACCCGCATTAGACGAAATGCACAGTGTAGTACATTGTATATGAGTGAGTTGCACTGGAAAACTTAGAATTTACTGAAAAACCCGCATTAGACGAAATGCACAGTGTAGTACATTGTATATGAGTGAGTTGCACTGAAAAACTTAGAATTTACTGAAAAACCCGCATTAGACGAAATGCACAGTGTAGTACATTGTATATGAGTGAGTTGCACTGAAAAACTTAGAATTTACTGAAAAACCCAAATTAGACGAAATGCACAGTGTAGTACATTGTATATGAGTGAGTTGCACTGAAAAACTTAGAATTTACTGAAAAACCCGCATTAGATGAAATGCACAGTGTAGTACATTGTATATGAGTGAGTTGCACTGAAAAACTTAGAATTTACTGAAAAACCCGCATTAGACGAAATGCACAGTGTAGTACATTGTATATGAGTGAGTTGCACTGAAAAACTTAGAATTTACTGAAAAACCCGCATTAGACGAAATGCACAGTGTAGTACATAGTATATGAGTGAGTTGCACTGAAAAACTTAGAATTTACTAAAAAACCCGCATTAGACGAAATGCACAAGGTAGTACATTGTATATGAGTGAGTTGCACTGAAAAACTTAGAATTTACTGAAAAACCCGCATTAGACGAAATGCACAGTGTAGTACATTGTATATGAGTGAGTTGCACTGAAAAACTTAGAATTTACTGAAAAACCCGCATTAGACGAAATGCACAGTGTAGTACATTGTATATGAGTGAGTTGCACTGAAAAACTTAGAATTTACTGAAAAACCCGCATTAGACGAAATGCACAGTGTAGTACATTGTATATGAGTGAGTTGCACTGAAAAACTTAGAATTTACTGAAAAACCCGCATTAGACGAAATGCACAGTGTAGTACATTGTATATGAGTGAGTTGCACTGAAAAACTTAGAATTTACTGAAAAACCCGCATTAGACGAAATGCACAGTGTAGTACATTGTATATGAGTGAGTTGCACTGAAAAACTTAGAATTTACTGAAAAACCCGCATTAGACGAAATGCACAGTGTAGTACATTGTATATGAGTGAGTTGCACTGAAAAACTTAGAATTTACTGAAAAACCCGCATTAGACGAAATGCACAGTGTAGTACATTGTATATGAGTGAGTTGCACTGAAAAACTTAGAATTTACTGAAAAACCCGCATTAGACGAAATGCACAGTGTAGTACATTGTATATGAGTGAGTTGCACTGAAAAAACTT
>NW_028228215.1:0-27879 GCF_978045245.1 Mus caroli | reverse complement strand
CATAGTATATGAGTGAGTTGCACTGAAAACTTAGAATATAAGAAACGCACAGTGTAAGTACATAGTATATGAGTGAGTTGCACTGAAAAACTTAGAATTACTGAAAAACCCGAAACTGCACAGTGTAGTACATAGTATATGAGTGAGTTGCACTGAAAAAACTTAGAATATAAGAAACGCACAGTGTAGTACATAGTATATGAGTGAGTTGCACTGAAAAACTTAGAATATAAGAAACGCACAGTGTAGTACATAGTATATGAGTGAGTTGCACTGAAAAACTTAGAATATAAGAAACGCACAGTGTAGTACATAGTATATGAGTGAGTTGCACTGAAAAACTTAGAATATAAGAAACGCACAGTGTAGTACATAGTATATGAGTGAGTTGCACTGAAAAAACTTAGAATATAAGAAACGCACAGTGTAGTACATAGTATATGAGTGAGTTGCACTGAAAAACTTAGAATATAAGAAACGCACAGTGTAGTACATAGTATATGAGTGAGTTGCACTGAAAAACTTAGAATATAAGAAACGCACAGTGTAGTACATAGTATATGAGTGAGTTGCACTGAAAAACTTAGAATATAAGAAACGCACAGTGTAGTACATAGTATATGAGTGAGTTGCACTGAAAAACTTAGAATATAAGAAACGCACAGTGTAGTACATAGTATATGAGTGAGTTGCACTGAAAAACTTAGAATATAAGAAACGCACAGTGTAGTACATAGTATATGAGTGAGTTGCACTCAAAAACTTAGAATATAAGAAACGCACAGTGTAGTACATAGTATATGAGTGAGTTGCACTGAAAAACTTAGAATATAAGAAACGCACAGTGTAGTACATAGTATATGAGTGAGTTGCACTCAAAAACTTAGAATATAAGAAGACGCACAGTGTAGTACATAGTATATGAGTGAGTTGCACTGAAAAACTTAGAATATAAGAAACGCACAGTGTAGTACATAGTATATGAGTGAGTTGCACTGAAAAACTTAGAATATAAGAAACGCACAGTGTAGTACATAGTATATGAGTGAGTTGCACTGAAAAACTTAGAATATAAGAAACGCACAGTGTAGTACATAGTATATGAGTGAGTTGCACTGAAAAACTTAGAATATAAGAAACGCACAGTGTAGTACATAGTATATGAGTGAGTTGCACTCAAAAACTTAGAAATTAAGAAACGCACAGTGTAGTACATAGTATATGAGTGAGTTGCACTGAAAAACTTAGAATATAAGAAACGCACAGTGTAGTACATAGTATATGAGTGAGTTGCACTGAAAAACTTAGAATATAAGAAACGCACAGTGTAGTACATAGTATATGAGTGAGTTGCACTGAAAAACTTAGCAGAATAAGAACGCACAGTGTAGTACATAGTATATGAGTGAGTTGCACTGAAAAACTTAGAATATAAGAAACGCACAGTGTAGTACATAGTATATGAGTGAGTTGCACTGAAAAACTTAGAATATAAGAAACGCACAGTGTAGTACATAGTATATGAGTGAGTTGCACTGAAAAACTTAGAATATAAGAAACGCACAGTGTAGTACATAGTATATGAGTGAGTTGCACTGAAAAACTTAGAATATAAGAAACGCACAGTGTAGTACATAGTATATGAGTGAGTTGCACTGAAAACTTAGAATATAAGAAACGCAAAGTGTAGTACATAGTATATGAGTGAGTTGCACTGAAAAACTTAGAATATAAGAAACGCACAGTGTAGTACATAGTATATGAGTGAGTTGCACTGAAAAACTTAGAATATAAGAAACGCACAGTGTAGTACATAGTATATGAGTGAGTTGCACTGAAAAACTTAGAATATAAGAAACGCACAGTGTAGTACATAGTATATGAGTGAGTTGCACTGAAAAACTTAGAATTTACTGAAAAACCCGCATTACACGAAATGCACAGTGTAGTACATAGTATATGAGTGAGTTGCACTGAAAAACTTAGAATATAAGAAACGCACAGTGTAGTACATAATATATGAGTGAGTTGCACTGAAAAACTTAGAATATAAGAAACGCACAGTGTAGTACATAGTATATGAGTGAGTTGCACTGAAAAAACTTAGAATATAAGAAACGCACAGTGTAGTACATAGTATATGAGTGAGTTGCACTCAAAAACTTAGAATATAAGAAACGCACAGTGTAGTACATAGTATATGAGTGAGTTGCACTGAAAAACTTAGAATATAAGAAACGCACAGTGTAGTACATAGTATATGAGTGAGTTGCACTGAAAAACTTAGAATATAAGAAACGCACAGTGTAGTACATAGTATATGAGTGAGTTGCACTGAAAAACTTAGAATATAAGAAACGCACAGTGTAGTACATAGTATATGAGTGAGTTGCACTGAAAAACTTAGAATATAAGAAACGCACAGTGTAGTACATAGTATATGAGTGAGTTGCACTGAAAAACTTAGAATATAAGAAACGCACAGTGTAGTACATAGTATATGAGTGAGTTGCACTGAAAAACTTAGAATATAAGAAACGCACAGTGTAGTACATAGTATATGAGTGAGTTGCACTCAAAAACTTAGAATATAAGAAACGCACAGTGTAGTACATAGTATATGAGTGAGTTGCACTGAAAAACTTAGAATATAAGAAACGCACAGTGTAGTACATAGTATATGAGTGAGTTGCACTCAAAAACTTAGAAATTAAGAAACGCACAGTGTAGTACATAGTATATGAGTGAGTTGCACTGAAAAACTTAGAATATAAGAAACGCACAGTGTAGTACATAGTATATGAGTGAGTTGCACTGAAAAACTTAGAATATAAGAAACGCACAGTGTAGTACATAGTATATGAGTGAGTTGCACTGAAAAACTTAGAATATAGAAACGCACAGTGTAGTACATAGTATATGAGTGAGTTGCACTGAAAAACTTAGAATATAAGAAACGCACAGTGTAGTACATAGTATATGAGTGAGTTGCACTGAAAAACTTAGAATATAAGAAACGCACAGTGTAGTACATAGTATATGAGTGAGTTGCACTGAAAAAATAAAATATAAGAAACGCACAGTGTAGTACATAGTATATGAGTGAGTTGCACTGAAAAACTTAGAATATAAGAAACGCACAGTGTAGTACATAGTATATGAGTGAGATGCACTGAAAAACTTAGAATATAAGAAACGCACAGTGTAGTACATAGTATATGAGTGAGTTGCACTGAAAAACTTAGAATATAAGAAACGCACAGTGTAGTACATAGTATATGAGTGAGTTGCACTGAAAAACTTAGAATATAAGAAACGCACAGTGTAGTACATAGTATATGAGTGAGTTGCACTGAAAAACTTAGAATATAAGAAACGCACAGTGTAGTACATAGTATATGAGTGAGTTGCACTGAAAAACTTAGAATATAAGAAACGCACAGTGTAGTACATAGTATATGAGTGAGTTGCACTGAAAAACTTAGAATATAAGAAACGCACAGTGTAGTACATAGTATATGAGTGAGTTGCACTGAAAAACTTAGAATATAAGAAACGCACAGTGTAGTACATAGTATATGAGTGAGTTGCACTGAAAAACTTAGAATATAAGAAACGCACAGTGTAGTACATAGTATATGAGTGAGTTGCACTGAAAAACTTAGAATATAAGAAACGCACAGTGTAGTACATAGTATATGAGTGAGTTGCACTGAAAAACTTAGAATATAAGAAACGCACAGTGTAGTACATAGTATATGAGTGAGTTGCACTCAAAAACTTAGAATATAAGAAACGCACAGGGTAGTACATAGTATATGAGTGAGTTGCACTCAAAAACTTAGAAATTAAGAAACGCACAGTGTAGTACATAGTATATGAGTGAGTTGCACTGAAAAACTTAGAATATAAGAAACGCACAGTGTAGTACATAGTATATGAGTGAGTTGCACTGAAAAACTTAGAATATAAGAAACGCACAGTGTAGTACATAGTATATGAGTGAGTTGCACTGAAAACCTTAGAATATAAGAAACGCACAGTGTAGTACATAGTATATGAGTGAGTTGCACTGAAAAACTTAGAATATAAGAAACGCACAGTGTAGTACATAGTATATGAGTGAGTTGCACTGAAAAACTTAGAATATAAGAAACGCACAGTGTAGTACATAGTATATGAGTGAGTTGCACTCAAAAACTTAGAATATAAGAAACGCACAGAGTAGTACATAGTATATGAGTGAGTTGCACTGAAAAACTTAGAATATAAGAAACGCACAGTGTAGTACATAGTATATGAGTGAGTTGCACTCAAAAACTTCGAATATAAGAAACGCACAGTGTAGTACATAGTATATGAGTGAGTTGCACTGAAAAACTTAGAATATAAGAAACGCACAGTGTAGTACATAGTATATGAGTGAGTTGCACTGAAAAACTTAGAATATAAGAAACGCACAGTGTAGTACATAGTATATGAGTGAGTTGCACTGAAAAACTTAGAATATAAGAAACGCACAGTGTAGTACATAGTATATGAGTGAGTTGCACTGAAAAACTTAGAATATAAGAAACGCACAGTGTAGTACATAGTATATGAGTGAGTTGCACTGAAAAACTTAGAATATAAGAAACGCACAGTGTAGTACATAGTATATGAGTGAGTTGCACTGAAAAAATTAGAATATAAGAAACGCACAGTGTAGTACATAGTATATGAGTGAGTTGCACTGAAAAACTTAGAATTTACTGAAAAACCCGCATTACACGAAATGCACAGTGTAGTACATAGTATATGAGTGAGTTGCACTGAAAAACTTAGAATATAAGAAACGCACAGTGTAGTACATAATATATGAGTGAGTTGCACTGAAAAACTTAGAATATAAGAAACGCACAGTGTAGTACATAGTATATGAGTGAGTTGCACTGAAAAACTTAGAATATAAGAAACGCACAGTGTAGTACATAGTATATGAGTGAGTTGCACTCAAAAACTTAGAATATAAGAAACGCACAGTGTAGTACATAGTATATGAGTGAGTTGCACTGAAAAACTTAGAATATAAGAAACGCACAGTGTAGTACATAGTATATGAGTGAGTTGCACTGAAAAACTTAGAATATAAGAAACGCACAGTGTAGTACATAGTATATGAGTGAGTTGCACTGAAAAACTTAGAATATAAGAAACGCACAGTGTAGTACATAGTATATGAGTGAGTTGCACTGAAAAACTTAGAATATAAGAAACGCACAGTGTAGTACATAGTATATGAGTGAGTTGCACTGAAAAACTTAGAATATAAGAAACGCACAGTGTAGTACATAGTATATGAGTGAGTTGCACTGAAAAACTTAGAATATAAGAAACGCACAGTGTAGTACATAGTATATGAGTGAGTTGCACTCAAAAACTTAGAAATTAAGAAACGCACAGTGTAGTACATAGTATATGAGTGAGTTGCACTGAAAAACTTAGAATATAAGAAACGCACAGTGTAGTACATAGTATATGAGTGAGTTGCACTGAAAAACTTAGAATATAAGAAACGCACAGTGTAGTACATAGTATATGAGTGAGTTGCACTCAAAAACTTAGAATATAAGAAACGCACAGAGTAGTACATAGTATATGAGTGAGTTGCACTGAAAAACTTAGAATATAAGAAACGCACAGTGTAGTACATAGTATATGAGTGAGTTGCACTCAAAAACTTCGAATATAAGAAACGCACAGTGTAGTACATAGTATATGAGTGAGTTGCACTGAAAAACTTAGAATATAAGAAACGCACAGTGTAGTACATAGTATATGAGTGAGTTGCACTGAAAAACTTAGAATATAAGAAACGCACAGTGTAGTACATAGTATATGAGTGAGTTGCACTGAAAAACTTAGAATATAAGAAACGCACAGTGTAGTACATAGTATATGAGTGAGTTGCACTGAAAAACTTAGAATATAAGAAACGCACAGTGTAGTACATAGTATATGAGTGAGTTGCACTGAAAAACTTAGAATATAAGAAACGCACAGTGTAGTACATAGTATATGAGTGAGTTGCACTGAAAAACTTAGAATATAAGAAACGCACAGTGTAGTACATAGTATATGAGTGAGTTGCACTGAAAAACTTAGAATATAAGAAACGCAAAGTGTAGTACATAGTATATGAGTGAGTTGCACTCAAAAACTTAGAATATAAGAAACGCACAGTGTAGTACATAGTATATGAGTGAGTTGCACTGAAAAACTTAGAATATAAGAAACGCACAGTGTAGTACATAGTATATGAGTGAGTTGCACTGAAAAACTTAGAATATAAGAAACGCACAGTGTAGTACATAGTATATGAGTGAGTTGCACTGAAAAACTTAGAATTTACTGAAAAACCCGCATTACACGAAATGCACAGTGTAGTACATAGTATATGAGTGAGTTGCACTGAAAAACTTAGAATATAAGAAACGCACAGTGTAGTACATAATATATGAGTGAGTTGCACTGAAAAACTTAGAATATAAGAAACGCACAGTGTAGTACATAGTATATGAGTGAGTTGCACTGAAAAACTTAGAATATAAGAAACGCACAGTGTAGTACATAGTATATGAGTGAGTTGCACTGAAAAACTTAGAATATAAGAAACGCACAGTGTAGTACATAGTATATGAGTGAGTTGCACTCAAAAACTTAGAATATAAGAAACGCACAGTGTAGTACATAGTATATGAGTGAGTTGCACTGAAAAACTTAGAATATAAGAAACGCACAGTGTAGTACATAGTATATGAGTGAGTTGCACTGAAAAACTTAGAATATAAGAAACGCACAGTGTAGTACATAGTATATGAGTGAGTTGCACTGAAAAACTTAGAATATAAGAAACGCACAGTGTAGTACATAGTATATGAGTGAGTTGCACTGAAAAACTTAGAATATAAGAAACGCACAGTGTAGTACATAGTATATGAGTGAGTTGCACTGAAAAACTTAGAATATAAGAAACGCACAGTGTAGTACATAGTATATGAGTGAGATGCACTGAAAAACTTAGAATATAAGAAACGCACAGTGTAGTACATAGTATATGAGTGAGTTGCACTGAAAAACTTAGAATATAAGAAACGCACAGTGTAGTACATAGTATATGAGTGAGTTGCACTGAAAAACTTAGAATATAAGAAACGCACAGTGTAGTACATAGTATATGAGTGAGTTGCACTGAAAAACTTAGAATATAAGAAACGCACAGTGTAGTACATAGTATATGAGTGAGTTGCACTGAAAAACTTAGAATATAAGAAACGCACAGTGTAGTACATAGTATATGAGTGAGTTGCACTGAAAAACTTAGAATTTACTGAAAAACCCGCATTACACGAAATGCACAGTGTAGTACATAGTATATGAGTGAGTTGCACTGAAAAACTTAGAATATAAGAAACGCACAGTGTAGTACATAGTATATGAGTGAGTTGCACTGAAAAACTTAGAATATAAGAAACGCACAGTGTAGTACATAGTATATGAGTGAGTTGCACTGAAAAACTTAGAATATAAGAAACGCACAGTGTAGTACATAGTATATGAGTGAGTTGCACTGAAAAACTTAGAATATAGAAACGAACAGTGTAGTACATAGTATATGAGTGAGTTGCACTGAAAAACTTAGAATATAAGAAACGCACAGTGTAGTACATAGTATATGAGTGAGTTTCACTCAAAAACTTAGAATATAAGAAACGCACAGTGTAGTACATAGTATATGAGTGAGTTGCACTGAAAAACATAAAATATAAGAAACGCACAGTGTAGTACATAGTATATGAGTGATTTGCACTGAAAAACTTAGAATATAAGAAACGCACAGTGTAGTACATAGTATATGAGTGAGTTGCACTGAAAAACTTAGAATATAAGAAACGCACAGTGTAGTACATAGTATATGAGTGAGTTGCACTGAAAAACTTAGAATATAAGAAACGCACAGTGTAGTACATAGTATATGAGTGAGTTGCACTGAAAAACTTAGAATATAAGAAACGCACAGTGTAGTACATAGTATATGAGTGAGTTGCACTGAAAAACTTAGAATATAAGAAACGCACAGTGTAGTACATAGTATATGAGTGAGTTGCACTGAAAAACTTAGAATTTACTGAAAAACCCGCATTACACGAAATGCACAGTGTAGTACATAGTATATGAGTGAGTTGCACTGAAAAACTCTAGAATATAAGAAACGCACAGTGTAGTACATAGTATATGAGTGAGTTGCACTGAAAAACTTAGAATACAAGAAACACACAGTGTAGTATATAGTATATGAGTGAGTTGCACTGAAAAACTTAGAATATAAGAAACGCACAGTGTAGTACATAGTATATGAGTGAGTTGCACTGAAAAACTTAGAATATAAGAAACGCACAGTGTAGTACATAGTATATGAGTGAGTTGCACTGAAAAACTTAGAATATAAGAAACGCACAGTGTAGTACATAGTATATGAGTGAGTTGCACTGAAAAACTTAGAATATAAGAAACGCACAGTGTAGTACATAGTATATGAGTGAGTTGCACTGAAAAACTTAGAATATAAGAAACGCACAGTGTAGTACATAGTATATGAGTGAGTTGCACTGAAAAACTTAGAATATAAGAAACGCACAGTGTAGTACATAGTATATGAGTGAGTTGCACTGAAAAACTTAGAATATAAGAAACGCACAGTGTAGTACATAGTATATGAGTGAGTTGCACTGAAAAACTTAGAATTTACTGAAAAACCCGCATTACACGAAATGCACAGTGTAGTACATAGTATATGAGTGAGTTGCACTGAAAAACTTAGAATATAAGAAACGCACAGTGTAGTACATAGTATATGAGTGAGTTGCACTGAAAAACTTAGAATATAAGAAACGCACAGTGTAGTACATAGTATATGAGTGAGTTGCACTGAAAAACTTAGAATATAAGAAACGCACAGTGTAGTACATAGTATATGAGTGAGTTGCACTGAAAAACTTAGAATATAGAAACGCACAGTGTAGTACATAGTATATGAGTGAGTTGCACTGAAAAACTTAGAATATAAGAAACGCACAGTGTAGTACATAGTATATGAGTGAGTTGCACTCAAAAACTTAGAATATAAGAAACGCACAGTGTAGTACATAGTATATGAGTGAGTTGCACTGAAAAACTTAGAATATAAGAAACGCACAGTGTAGTACATAGTATATGAGTGAGTTGCACTCAAAAACTTAGAATATAAGAAACCCACAGTGTAGTACATAGTATATGAGTGAGTTGCACTGAAAAACTTAGAATATAAGAAACGCACAGTGTAGTACATAGTATATGAGTGAGTTGCACTGAAAAACTTAGAATATAAGAAACGCACAGTGTAGTACATAGTATATGAGTGAGTTGCACTCAAAAACTTAGAATATAAGAAACGCACAGTGTAGTACATAGTATATGAGTGAGTTGCACTCAAAAACTTAGAATATAAGAAACGCACAGTGTAGTACATAGTATATGAGTGAGTTGCACTGAAAAACTCTAGAATATAAGAAACGCACAGTGTAGTACATAGTATATGAGTGAGTTGCACTGAAAAACTTAGAATATAAGAAACGCACAGTGTAGTACATAGTATATGAGTGAGTTGCACTGAAAAACTTAGAATATAAGAAACGCACAGTGTAGTACATAGTATATGAGTGAGTTGCACTGAAAAACTTAGAATATAAGAAACGCACAGTGTAGTACATAGTATATGAGTGAGTTGCACTGAAAAACTTAGAATATAAGAAACGCACAGTGTAGTACATAGTATATGAGTGAGTTGCACTGAAAAACTTAGAATATAAGAAACGCACAGTGTAGTACATAGTATATGAGTGAGTTGCACTGAAAAACTTAGAATATAAGAAACGCACAGTGTAGTACATAGTATATGAGTGAGTTGCACTGAAAAACTTAGAATATAAGAAACGCACAGTGTAGTACATAGTATATGAGTGAGTTGCACTGAAAAACTTAGAATATAAGAAACGCACAGTGTAGTACATAGTATATGAGTGATTTGCACTGAAAAACTTAGAATATAAGAAACGCACAGTGTAGTACATAGTATATGAGTGAGTTGCACTGAAAAACTTAGAATATAAGAAACGCACAGTGTAGTACATAGTATATGAGTGAGTTGCACTGAAAAACTTAGAATATAAGAAACGCACAGTGTAGTACATAGTATATGAGTGAGTTGCACTGAAAAACTTAGAATATAAGAAACGCACAGTGTAGTACATAGTATATGAGTGAGTTGCACTGAAAAACTTAGAATATAAGAAACGCACAGTGTAGTACATAGTATATGAGTGAGTTGCACTGAAAAACTTAGAATTTACTGAAAAACCCGCATTACACGAAATGCACAGTGTAGTACATAGTATATGAGTGAGTTGCACTGAAAAACTCTAGAATATAAGAAACGCACAGTGTAGTACATAGTATATGAGTGAGTTGCACTGAAAAACTTAGAATACAAGAAACACACAGTGTAGTATATAGTATATGAGTGAGTTGCACTGAAAAACTTAGAATATAAGAAACGCACAGTGTAGTACATAGTATATGAGTGAGTTGCACTGAAAAACTTAGAATATAAGAAACGCACAGTGTAGTACATAGTATATGAGTGAGTTGCACTGAAAAACTTAGAATATAAGAAACGCACAGTGTAGTACATAGTATATGAGTGAGTTGCACTGAAAAACTTAGAATATAAGAAACGCACAGTGTAGTACATAGTATATGAGTGAGTTGCACTGAAAAACTTAGAATATAAGAAACGCACAGTGTAGTACATAGTATATGAGTGAGTTGCACTGAAAAACTTAGAATATAAGAAACGCACAGTGTAGTACATAGTATATGAGTGAGTTGCACTGAAAAACTTAGAATATAAGAAACGCACAGTGTAGTACATAGTATATGAGTGAGTTGCACTGAAAAACTTAGAATTTACTGAAAAACCCGCATTACACGAAATGCACAGTGTAGTACATAGTATATGAGTGAGTTGCACTGAAAAACTTAGAATATAAGAAACGCACAGTGTAGTACATAGTATATGAGTGAGTTGCACTGAAAAACTTAGAATATAAGAAACGCACAGTGTAGTACATAGTATATGAGTGAGTTGCACTGAAAAACTTAGAATATAAGAAACGCACAGTGTAGTACATAGTATATGAGTGAGTTGCACTGAAAAACTTAGAATATAGAAACGCACAGTGTAGTACATAGTATATGAGTGAGTTGCACTGAAAAACTTAGAATATAAGAAACGCACAGTGTAGTACATAGTATATGAGTGAGTTGCACTCAAAAACTTAGAATATAAGAAACGCACAGTGTAGTACATAGTATATGAGTGAGTTGCACTGAAAAACTTAGAATATAAGAAACGCACAGTGTAGTACATAGTATATGAGTGAGTTGCACTCAAAAACTTAGAATATAAGAAACCCACAGTGTAGTACATAGTATATGAGTGAGTTGCACTGAAAAACTTAGAATATAAGAAACGCACAGTGTAGTACATAGTATATGAGTGAGTTGCACTGAAAAACTTAGAATATAAGAAACGCACAGTGTAGTACATAGTATATGAGTGAGTTGCACTCAAAAACTTAGAATATAAGAAACGCACAGTGTAGTACATAGTATATGAGTGAGTTGCACTCAAAAACTTAGAATATAAGAAACGCACAGTGTAGTACATAGTATATGAGTGAGTTGCACTGAAAAACTCTAGAATATAAGAAACGCACAGTGTAGTACATAGTATATGAGTGAGTTGCACTGAAAAACTTAGAATATAAGAAACGCACAGTGTAGTACATAGTATATGAGTGAGTTGCACTGAAAAACTTAGAATATAAGAAACGCACAGTGTAGTACATAGTATATGAGTGAGTTGCACTGAAAAACTTAGAATATAAGAAACGCACAGTGTAGTACATAGTATATGAGTGAGTTGCACTGAAAAACTTAGAATATAAGAAACGCACAGTGTAGTACATAGTATATGAGTGAGTTGCACTGAAAAACTTAGAATATAAGAAACGCACAGTGTAGTACATAGTATATGAGTGAGTTGCACTGAAAAACTTAGAATATAAGAAACGCACAGTGTAGTACATAGTATATGAGTGAGTTGCACTGAAAAACTTAGAATATAAGAAACGCACAGTGTAGTACATAGTATATGAGTGAGTTGCACTGAAAAACTTAGAATATAAGAAACGCACAGTGTAGTACATAGTATATGAGTGAGTTGCACTGAAAAACTTAGAATATAAGAAACGCACAGTGTAGTACATAGTATATGAGTGAGTTGCACTGAAAAACTTAGAATATAAGAAACGCACAGTGTAGTACATAGTATATGAGTGAGTTGCACTGAAAAACTTAGAATATAAGAAACGCACAGTGTAGTACATAGTATATGAGTGAGTTGCACTGAAAAACTTAGAATATAAGAAACGCACAGTGTAGTACATAGTATATGAGTGAGTTGCACTGAAAAACCTAGAATATAAGAAACGCACAGTGTAGTACATAGTATATGAGTGAGTTGCACTGAAAAACTTAGAATATAAGAAACGCACAGTGTAGTACATAGTATATGAGTGAGTTGCACTGAAAAACTTAGAATATAAGAAACGCACAGTGTAGTATTAGTATATGAGTGAGTTGCACTCAAAAACTTAGAAATTAAGAAACGCACAGTGTAGTACATAGTATATGAGTGAGTTGCACTGAAAAACTTAGAATATAAGAAACGCACAGTGTAGTACATAGTATATGAGTGAGTTGTACTGAAAAACTTAGAATATAAGAAACGCACAGTGTAGTACATAGTATATGAGTGAGTTGCACTGAAAAACTTAGAATATAAGAAACGCACAGTGTAGTACATAGTATATGAGTGAGTTGCACTCAAAAACTTAGAATATAAGAAACGCACAGTGTAGTACATAGTATATGAGTGAGTTGCACTGAAAAACTTAGAATATAAGAAACGCACAGTGTAGTACATAGTATATGAGTGAGTTGCACTCATAAACTTAGAATATAAGAAACGCACAGTGTAGTACATAGTATATGAGTGAGTTGCACTGAAAAACTTAGAATATAAGAAACGCACAGTGTAGTACATAGTATATGAGTGAGTTGCACTGAAAAACTTAGAATATAAGAAACGCAAAGTGTAGTACATAGTATATGAGTGAGTTGCACTCAAAAACTTAGAATATAAGAAACGCACAGTGTAGTACATAGTATATGAGTGAGTTGCACTGAAAAACTTAGAATATAAGAAACGCACAGTGTAGTACATAGTATATGAGTGAGTTGCACTGAAAAACTTAGAATATAAGAAATGCACAGTGTAGTACATAGTATATGAGTGAGTTGCACTGAAAAACTTAGAATTTACTGAAAAACCCGCATTACACGAAATGCACAGTGTAGTACATAGTATATGAGTGAGTTGCACTGAAAAACTTAGAATATAAGAAACGCACAGTGTAGTACATAATATATGAGTGAGTTGCACTGAAAAACTTAGAATATAAGAAACGCACAGTGTAGTACATAGTATATGAGTGAGTTGCACTGAAAAACTTAGAATATAAGAAACGCACAGTGTAGTACATAGTATATGAGTGAGTTGCACTGAAAAACTTAGAATATAAGAAACGCACAGTGTAGTACATAGTATATGAGTGAGTTGCACTGAAAAACTTAGAATATAAGAAACGCACAGTGTAGTACATAGTATATGACTGAGTTGCACTCAAAAACTTAGAATATAAGAAACGCACAGTGTAGTACATAGTATATGAGTGAGTTGCACTGAAAAACTTAGAATATAAGAAACGCACAGTGTAGTACATAGTATATGAGTGAGTTGCACTTAAAAACTTAGAATATAAGAAACGCACAGTGTAGTACATAGTATATGAGTGAGTTGCACTTAAAAACTTAGAATATAAGAAACGCACAGTGTAGTACATAGTATATGAGTGAGTTGCACTGAAAAACTTAGAATATAAGAAACGCACAGTGTAGTACATAGTATATGAGTGAGTTGCACTGAAAAACTTAGAATATAAGAAACGCACAGTGTAGTACATAGTATATGAGTGAGTTGCACTGAAAAACTTAGAATATAAGAAACGCACAGTGTAGTACATAGTATATGAGTGAGTTGCACTGAAAAACTTAGAATTTACTGAAAAACCCGCATTACACGAAATGCACAGTGTAGTACATAGTATATGAGTGAGTTGCACTGAAAAACTCTAGAATATAAGAAACGCACAGTGTAGTACATAGTATATGAGTGAGTTGCACTGAAAAACTTAGAATATAAGAAACGCACAGTGTAGTACATAGTATATGAGTGAGTTGCACTGAAAAACCTAGAATATAAGAAACGCACAGTGTAGTACATAGTATATGAGTGAGTTGCACTGAAAAACTTAGAATATAAGAAACGCACAGTGTAGTACATAGTATATGAGTGAGTTGCACTGAAAAACTTAGAATATAAGAAACGCACAGTGTAGTATTAGTATATGAGTGAGTTGCACTCAAAAACTTAGAAATTAAGAAACGCACAGTGTAGTACATAGTATATGAGTGAGTTGCACTGAAAAACTTAGAATATAAGAAACGCACAGTGTAGTACATAGTATATGAGTGAGTTGTACTGAAAAACTTAGAATATAAGAAACGCACAGTGTAGTACATAGTATATGAGTGAGTTGCACTGAAAAACTTAGAATATAAGAAACGCACAGTGTAGTACATAGTATATGAGTGAGTTGCACTCAAAAACTTAGAATATAAGAAACGCACAGTGTAGTACATAGTATATGAGTGAGTTGCACTGAAAAACTTAGAATATAAGAAACGCACAGTGTAGTACATAGTATATGAGTGAGTTGCACTCATAAACTTAGAATATAAGAAACGCACAGTGTAGTACATAGTATATGAGTGAGTTGCACTGAAAAACTTAGAATATAAGAAACGCACAGTGTAGTACATAGTATATGAGTGAGTTGCACTGAAAAACTTAGAATATAAGAAACGCAAAGTGTAGTACATAGTATATGAGTGAGTTGCACTCAAAAACTTAGAATATAAGAAACGCACAGTGTAGTACATAGTATATGAGTGAGTTGCACTGAAAAACTTAGAATATAAGAAACGCACAGTGTAGTACATAGTATATGAGTGAGTTGCACTGAAAAACTTAGAATATAAGAAATGCACAGTGTAGTACATAGTATATGAGTGAGTTGCACTGAAAAACTTAGAATTTACTGAAAAACCCGCATTACACGAAATGCACAGTGTAGTACATAGTATATGAGTGAGTTGCACTGAAAAACTTAGAATATAAGAAACGCACAGTGTAGTACATAATATATGAGTGAGTTGCACTGAAAAACTTAGAATATAAGAAACGCACAGTGTAGTACATAGTATATGAGTGAGTTGCACTGAAAAACTTAGAATATAAGAAACGCACAGTGTAGTACATAGTATATGAGTGAGTTGCACTGAAAAACTTAGAATATAAGAAACGCACAGTGTAGTACATAGTATATGAGTGAGTTGCACTGAAAAACTTAGAATATAAGAAACGCACAGTGTAGTACATAGTATATGACTGAGTTGCACTCAAAAACTTAGAATATAAGAAACGCACAGTGTAGTACATAGTATATGAGTGAGTTGCACTGAAAAACTTAGAATATAAGAAACGCACAGTGTAGTACATAGTATATGAGTGAGTTGCACTTAAAAACTTAGAATATAAGAAACGCACAGTGTAGTACATAGTATATGAGTGAGTTGCACTTAAAAACTTAGAATATAAGAAACGCACAGTGTAGTACATAGTATATGAGTGAGTTGCACTGAAAAACTTAGAATATAAGAAACGCACAGTGTAGTACATAGTATATGAGTGAGTTGCACTGAAAAACTTAGAATATAAGAAACGCACAGTGTAGTACATAGTATATGAGTGAGTTGCACTGAAAAACTTAGAATATAAGAAACGCACAGTGTAGTACATAGTATATGAGTGAGTTGCACTGAAAAACTTAGAATTTACTGAAAAACCCGCATTACACGAAATGCACAGTGTAGTACATAGTATATGAGTGAGTTGCACTGAAAAACTCTAGAATATAAGAAACGCACAGTGTAGTACATAGTATATGAGTGAGTTGCACTGAAAAACTTAGAATATAAGAAACACACAGTGTAGTATATAGTATATGAGTGAGTTGCACTGAAAAACTTAGAATATAAGAAAGGCACAGTGTAGTACATAGTATATGAGTGAGTTGCACTGAAAAACTTAGAATATAAGAAACGCACAGTGTAGTACATAGTATATGAGTTAGTTGCACTGAAAAACTTAGAATATAAGAAACGCACAGTGTAGTACATAGTATATGAGTGAGTTGCACTGAAAAACTTAAAATATAAGAAACGCACAGTGTAGTACATAGTATATGAGTGAGTTGCACTGAAAAACTTAGAATATAAGAAACGCACAGTGTAGTACATAGTATATGAGTGAGTTGCACTGAAAAACTTAGAATATAAGAAACGCACAGTGTAGTACATAGTATATGAGTGAGTTGCACTGAAAAACTTAGAATATAAGACACGCACAGTGTAGTACATAGTATATGAGTGAGTTGCACTGAAAAACTTAGAATTTACTGAAAAACCCGCATTACACGAAATGCACAGTGTAGTACATAGTATATGAGTGAGTTGCACTGAAAAACTTAGAATATAAGAAACGCACAGTGTAGTACATAGTATATGAGTGAGTTGCACTGAAAAACTTAGAATATAAGAAACGCACAGTGTAGTACATAGTATATGAGTGAGTTGCACTGAAAAACTTAGAATATAAGAAACGCACAGTGTAGTACATAGTATATGAGTGAGTTGCACTGAAAAACTTAGAATATAAGAAACGCACAGTGTAGTACATAGTATATGAGTGAGTTGCACTGAAAAACTTAGAATCTAAGAAACGCACAGTGTAGTACATAGTATATGAGTGAGTTGCACTGAAAAACTTAGAATATAGAAACGCACAGTGTAGTACATAGTATATGAGTGAGTTGCACTGAAAAACTTAGAATATAAGAAACGCACAGTGTAGTACATAGTATATGAGTGAGTTGCACTCAAAAACTTAGAATATAAGAAACGCACAGTGTAGTACATAGTATATGAGTGAGTTGCACTGAAAAACTTAGAATATAAGAAACGCACAGTGTAGTACATAGTATATGAGTGAGTTGCACTGAAAAACTTAGAATATAAGAAACGCACAGTGTAGTACATAGTATATGAGTGAGTTGCACTGAAAAACTTAGAATATAAGAAACGCACAGTGTAGTACATAGTATATGAGTGAGTTGCACTGAAAAACTTAGAATATAAGAAACGCACAGTGTAGTACATAGTATATGAGTGAGTTGCACTGAAAAACTTAGAATATAAGAAACGCACAGTGTAGTACATAGTATATGAGTGAGTTGCACTGAAAAACTTAGAATATAAGAAACGCACAGTGTAGTACATAGTATATGAGTGAGTTGCACTGAAAAACTTAGAATATAAGAAACGCACAGTGTAGTACATAGTATATGAGTGAGTTGCACTGAAAAACTTAGAATATAAGAAACGCACAGTGTAGTACATAGTATATGAGTGAGTTGCACTGAAAAACTTAGAATATAAGAAACGCACAGTGTAGTACATAGTATATGAGTGAGTTGCACTGAAAAACTCTAGAATATAAGAAACGCACAGTGTAGTACATAGTATATGAGTGAGTTGCACTGAAAAACTTAGAATATAAGAAACGCACAGTGTAGTACATAGTATATGAGTGAGTTGCACTGAAAAACTTAGAATATAAGAAACGCACAGTGTAGTACATAGTATATGAGTGAGTTGCACTGAAAAACTTAGAATATAAGAAACGCACAGTGTAGTACATAGTATATGAGTGAGTTGCACTGAAAAACTTAGAATATAAGAAACGCACAGTGTAGTACATAGTATATGAGTGAGTTGCACTGAAAAACTTAGAATATAAGAAACGCACAGTGTAGTACATAGTATATGAGTGAGTTGCACTGAAAAACTTAGAATATAAGAAACGCACAGTGTAGTACATAGTATATGAGTGAGTTGCACTGAAAAACTTAGAATATAAGAAACGCACAGTGTAGTACATAGTATATGAGTGAGTTGCACTGAAAAACTTAGAATATAAGAAACGCACAGTGTAGTACATAGTATATGAGTGAGTTGCACTGAAAAACTTAGAATATAAGAAACGCACAGTGTAGTACATAGTATATGAGTGAGTTGCACTGAAAAACTTAGAATATAAGAAACGCACAGTGTAGCACATAGTATATGAGTGAGTTGCACTGAAAAACATAGAATATAAGAAACGCACAGTGTAGTACATAGTATATGAGTGAGTTGCACTGAAAAACTTAGAATATAAGAAACGCACAGTGTAGTACATAGTATATGAGTGAGTTGCACTGAAAAACTTAGAATATAAGAAACGCACAGTGTAGTACATAGTATATGAGTGAGTTGCACTCAAAAACTTAGAATATAAGAAACGCACAGTGTAGTACATAGTATATGAGTGAGTTGCACTGAAAAACTTAGAATATAAGAAACGCACAGTGTAGTACATAGTATATGAGTGAGTTGCACTGAAAAACTTAGAATATAAGAAACGCACAGTGTAGTACATAGTATATGAGTGAGTTGCACTGAAAAACTTAGAATTTACTGAAAAACCCGCATTACACGAAATGCACAGTGTAGTACATAGTATATGAGTGAGTTGCACTGAAAAACTTAGAATATAAGAAACGCACAGTGTAGTACATAGTATATGAGTGAGTTGCACTGAAAAACTTAGAATATAAGAAACGCACAGTGTAGTACATAGTATATGAGTGAGTTGCACTGAAAAACTTAGAATATAAGAAACGCACAGTGTAGTACATAGTATATGAGTGAGTTGCACTCAAAAACTTAGAATATAAGAAACGCACAGTGTAGTACATAGTATATGAGTGAGTTGCACTGAAAAACTTAGAATATAAGAAACGCACAGTGTAGTACATAGTATATGAGTGAGTTGCACTGAAAAACTTAGAATATAAGAAACGCACAGTGTAGTACATAGTATATGAGTGAGTTGCACTGAAAAACTTAGAATATAAGAAACGCACAGTGTAGTACATAGTATATGAGTGAGTTGCACTGAAAAACTTAGAATATAAGAAACGCACAGTGTAGTACATAGTATATGAGTGAGTTGCACTGAAAAACATAGAATATAAGAAACGCACAGTGTAGTACATAGTATATGAGTGAGTTGCACTGAAAAACTTAGAATATAAGAAACGCACAGTGTAGTACATAGTATATGAGTGAGTTGCACTGAAAAACTTAGAATATAAGAAACGCACAGTGTAGTACATAGTATATGAGTGAGTTGCACTCAAAAACTTAGAATATAAGAAACGCACAGTGTAGTACATAGTATATGAGTGAGTTGCACTGAAAAACTTAGAATATAAGAAACGCACAGTGTAGTACATAGTATATGAGTGAGTTGCACTGAAAAACTTAGAATATAAGAAACGCACAGTGTAGTACATAGTATATGAGTGAGTTGCACTGAAAAACTTAGAATTTACTGAAAAACCCGCATTACACGAAATGCACAGTGTAGTACATAGTATATGAGTGAGTTGCACTGAAAAACTTAGAATATAAGAAACGCACAGTGTAGTACATAGTATATGAGTGAGTTGCACTGAAAAACTTAGAATATAAGAAACGCACAGTGTAGTACATAGTATATGAGTGAGTTGCACTGAAAAACTTAGAATATAAGAAACGCACAGTGTAGTACATAGTATATGAGTGAGTTGCACTCAAAAACTTAGAATATAAGAAACGCACAGTGTAGTACATAGTATATGAGTGAGTTGCACTGAAAAACTTAGAATATAAGAAACGCACAGTGTAGTACATAGTATATGAGTGAGTTGCACTGAAAAACTTAGAATATAAGAAACGCACAGTGTAGTACATAGTATATGAGTGAGTTGCACTGAAAAACTTAGAATATAAGAAACGCACAGTGTAGTACATAGTATATGAGTGAGTTGCACTGAAAAACTTAGAATATAAGAAACGCACAGTGTAGTACATAGTATATGAGTGAGTTGCACTGAAAAACATAGAATATAAGAAACGCACAGTGTAGTACATAGTATATGAGTGAGTTGCACTGAAAAACTTAGAATATAAGAAACGCACAGTGTAGTACATAGTATATGAGTGAGTTGCACTGAAAAACTTAGAATATAAGAAACGCACAGTGTAGTACATAGTATATGAGTGAGTTGCACTCAAAAACTTAGAATATAAGAAACGCACAGTGTAGTACATAGTATATGAGTGAGTTGCACTGAAAAACTTAGAATATAAGAAACGCACAGTGTAGTACATAGTATATGAGTGAGTTGCACTGAAAAACTTAGAATATAAGAAACGCACAGTGTAGTACATAGTATATGAGTGAGTTGCACTGAAAAACTTAGAATTTACTGAAAAACCCGCATTACACGAAATGCACAGTGTAGTACATAGTATATGAGTGAGTTGCACTGAAAAACTTAGAATATAAGAAACGCACAGTGTAGTACATAGTATATGAGTGAGTTGCACTGAAAAACTTAGAATATAAGAAACGCACAGTGTAGTACATAGTATATGAGTGAGTTGCACTGAAAAACTTAGAATATAAGAAACGCACAGTGTAGTACATAGTATATGAGTGAGTTGCACTCAAAAACTTAGAATATAAGAAACGCACAGTGTAGTACATAGTATATGAGTGAGTTGCACTGAAAAACTTAGAATATAAGAAACGCACAGTGTAGTACATAGTATATGAGTGAGTTGCACTGAAAAACTTAGAATATAAGAAACGCACAGTGTAGTACATAGTATATGAGTGAGTTGCACTGAAAAACTTAGAATATAAGAAACGCACAGTGTAGTACATAGTATATGAGTGAGTTGCACTGAAAAACTTAGAATATAAGAAACGCACAGTGTAGTACATAGTATATGAGTGAGTTGCACTGAAAAATTAGAATATAAGAAACGCACAGTGTAGTACATAGTATATGAGTGAGTTGCACTGAAAAACTTAGAATATAAGAAACGCACAGTGTAGTACATAGTATATGAGTGAGTTGCACTGAAAAACTTAGAATATAAGAAACGCACAGTGTAGTACATAGTATATGAGTGAGTTGCACTGAAAAACTTAGAATATAAGAAACGCACAGTGTAGTACATAGTATATGAGTGAGTTGCACTGAAAAACTTAGAATATAAGAAACGCACAGTGTAGTACATAGTATATGAGTGAGTTGCACTGAAAAACATAGAATATAAGAAACGCACAGTGTAGTACATAGTATATGAGTGAGTTGCACTGAAAAACTTAGAATATAAGAAACGCACAGTGTAGTACATAGTATATGAGTGAGTTGCACTGAAAAACTTAGAATATAAGAAACGCACAGTGTAGTACATAGTATATGAGTGAGTTGCACTGAAAAACTTAGAATATAAGAAACGCACAGTGTAGTACATAGTATATGAGTGAGTTGCACTGAAAAACTTAGAATATAAGAAACGCACAGTGTAGTACATAGTATATGAGTGAGTTGCACTGAAAAACTTAGAATTTACTGAAAAACCCGCATTACACGAAATGCACAGTGTAGTACATAGTATATGAGTGAGTTGCACTGAAAAACTTAGAATATAAGAAACGCACAGTGTAGTACATAGTATATGAGTGAGTTGCACTCAAAAACTTAGAATATAAGAAACGCACAGTGTAGTACATAGTATATGAGTGAGTTGCACTGAAAAACTTAGAATATAAGAAACGCACAGTGTAGTACATAGTATATGAGTGAGTTGCACTGAAAAACTTAGAATATAAGAAACGCACAGTGTAGTACATAGTATATGAGTGAGTTGCACTCAAAAACTTAGAATATAAGAAACGCACAGTGTAGTACATAGTATATGAGTGAGTTGCACTGAAAAACTTAGAATATAAGAAACGCACAGTGTAGTACATAGTATATGAGTGAGTTGCACTGAAAAACTTAGAATATAAGAAACGCACAGTGTAGTACATAGTATATGAGTGAGTTGCACTGAAAAACTTAGAATATAAGAAACGCACAGTGTAGTACATAGTATATGAGTGAGTTGCACTGAAAAACTTAGAATTTACTGAAAAACCCGCATTACACGAAATGCACAGTGTAGTACATAGTATATGAGTGAGTTGCACTGAAAAACTTAGAATATAAGAAACGCACAGTGTAGTACATAGTATATGAGTGAGTTGCACTGAAAAACTTAGAATATAAGAAACGCACAGTGTAGTACATAGTATATGAGTGAGTTGCACTGAAAAACTTAGAATATAAGAAACGCACAGTGTAGTACATAGTATATGAGTGAGTTGCACTGAAAAACTTAGAATATAAGAAACGCACAGTGTAGTACATAGTATATGAGTGAGTTGCACTGAAAAACTTAGAATCTAAGAAACGCACAGTGTAGTACATAGTATATGAGTGAGTTGCACTGAAAAACTTAGAATATAGAAACGCACAGTGTAGTACATAGTATATGAGTGAGTTGCACTGAAAAACTTAGAATATAAGAAACGCACAGTGTAGTACATAGTATATGAGTGAGTTGCACTCAAAAACTTAGAATATAAGAAACGCACAGTGTAGTACATAGTATATGAGTGAGTTGCACTGAAAAACTTAGAATATAAGAAACGCACAGTGTAGTACATAGTATATGAGTGAGTTGCACTGAAAAACTTAGAATATAAGAAACGCACAGTGTAGTACATAGTATATGAGTGAGTTGCACTGAAAAACTTAGAATATAAGAAACGCACAGTGTAGTACATAGTATATGAGTGAGTTGCACTGAAAAACTTAGAATATAAGAAACGCACAGTGTAGTACATAGTATATGAGTGAGTTGCACTGAAAAACTTAGAATATAAGAAACGCACAGTGTAGTACATAGTATATGAGTGAGTTGCACTGAAAAACTTAGAATATAAGAAACGCACAGTGTAGTACATAGTATATGAGTGAGTTGCACTGAAAAACTTAGAATATAAGAAACGCACAGTGTAGTACATAGTATATGAGTGAGTTGCACTGAAAAACTTAGAATATAAGAAACGCACAGTGTAGTACATAGTATATGAGTGAGTTGCACTGAAAAACTTAGAATATAAGAAACGCACAGTGTAGTACATAGTATATGAGTGAGTTGCACTGAAAAACTCTAGAATATAAGAAACGCACAGTGTAGTACATAGTATATGAGTGAGTTGCACTGAAAAACTTAGAATATAAGAAACGCACAGTGTAGTACATAGTATATGAGTGAGTTGCACTGAAAAACTTAGAATATAAGAAACGCACAGTGTAGTACATAGTATATGAGTGAGTTGCACTGAAAAACTTAGAATATAAGAAACGCACAGTGTAGTACATAGTATATGAGTGAGTTGCACTGAAAAACTTAGAATATAAGAAACGCACAGTGTAGTACATAGTATATGAGTGAGTTGCACTGAAAAACTTAGAATATAAGAAACGCACAGTGTAGTACATAGTATATGAGTGAGTTGCACTGAAAAACTTAGAATATAAGAAACGCACAGTGTAGTACATAGTATATGAGTGAGTTGCACTGAAAAACTTAGAATATAAGAAACGCACAGTGTAGTACATAGTATATGAGTGAGTTGCACTGAAAAACTTAGAATATAAGAAACGCACAGTGTAGTACATAGTATATGAGTGAGTTGCACTGAAAAACTTAGAATATAAGAAACGCACAGTGTAGTACATAGTATATGAGTGAGTTGCACTGAAAAACTTAGAATATAAGAAACGCACAGTGTAGTACATAGTATATGAGTGAGTTGCACTGAAAAACATAGAATATAAGAAACGCACAGTGTAGTACATAGTATATGAGTGAGTTGCACTGAAAAACTTAGAATATAAGAAACGCACAGTGTAGTACATAGTATATGAGTGAGTTGCACTGAAAAACTTAGAATATAAGAAACGCACAGTGTAGTACATAGTATATGAGTGAGTTGCACTCAAAAACTTAGAATATAAGAAACGCACAGTGTAGTACATAGTATATGAGTGAGTTGCACTGAAAAACTTAGAATATAAGAAACGCACAGTGTAGTACATAGTATATGAGTGAGTTGCACTGAAAAACTTAGAATATAAGAAACGCACAGTGTAGTACATAGTATATGAGTGAGTTGCACTGAAAAACTTAGAATTTACTGAAAAACCCGCATTACACGAAATGCACAGTGTAGTACATAGTATATGAGTGAGTTGCACTGAAAAACTTAGAATATAAGAAACGCACAGTGTAGTACATAGTATATGAGTGAGTTGCACTGAAAAACTTAGAATATAAGAAACGCACAGTGTAGTACATAGTATATGAGTGAGTTGCACTGAAAAACTTAGAATATAAGAAACGCACAGTGTAGTACATAGTATATGAGTGAGTTGCACTCAAAAACTTAGAATATAAGAAACGCACAGTGTAGTACATAGTATATGAGTGAGTTGCACTGAAAAACTTAGAATATAAGAAACGCACAGTGTAGTACATAGTATATGAGTGAGTTGCACTGAAAAACTTAGAATATAAGAAACGCACAGTGTAGTACATAGTATATGAGTGAGTTGCACTGAAAAACTTAGAATATAAGAAACGCACAGTGTAGTACATAGTATATGAGTGAGTTGCACTGAAAAACTTAGAATATAAGAAACGCACAGTGTAGTACATAGTATATGAGTGAGTTGCACTGAAAAACATAGAATATAAGAAACGCACAGTGTAGTACATAGTATATGAGTGAGTTGCACTGAAAAACTTAGAATATAAGAAACGCACAGTGTAGTACATAGTATATGAGTGAGTTGCACTGAAAAACTTAGAATATAAGAAACGCACAGTGTAGTACATAGTATATGAGTGAGTTGCACTCAAAAACTTAGAATATAAGAAACGCACAGTGTAGTACATAGTATATGAGTGAGTTGCACTGAAAAACTTAGAATATAAGAAACGCACAGTGTAGTACATAGTATATGAGTGAGTTGCACTGAAAAACTTAGAATATAAGAAACGCACAGTGTAGTACATAGTATATGAGTGAGTTGCACTGAAAAACTTAGAATTTACTGAAAAACCCGCATTACACGAAATGCACAGTGTAGTACATAGTATATGAGTGAGTTGCACTGAAAAACTTAGAATATAAGAAACGCACAGTGTAGTACATAGTATATGAGTGAGTTGCACTGAAAAACTTAGAATATAAGAAACGCACAGTGTAGTACATAGTATATGAGTGAGTTGCACTGAAAAACTTAGAATATAAGAAACGCACAGTGTAGTACATAGTATATGAGTGAGTTGCACTCAAAAACTTAGAATATAAGAAACGCACAGTGTAGTACATAGTATATGAGTGAGTTGCACTGAAAAACTTAGAATATAAGAAACGCACAGTGTAGTACATAGTATATGAGTGAGTTGCACTGAAAAACTTAGAATATAAGAAACGCACAGTGTAGTACATAGTATATGAGTGAGTTGCACTGAAAAACTTAGAATATAAGAAACGCACAGTGTAGTACATAGTATATGAGTGAGTTGCACTGAAAAACTTAGAATATAAGAAACGCACAGTGTAGTACATAGTATATGAGTGAGTTGCACTGAAAAACATAGAATATAAGAAACGCACAGTGTAGTACATAGTATATGAGTGAGTTGCACTGAAAAACTTAGAATATAAGAAACGCACAGTGTAGTACATAGTATATGAGTGAGTTGCACTGAAAAACTTAGAATATAAGAAACGCACAGTGTAGTACATAGTATATGAGTGAGTTGCACTCAAAAACTTAGAATATAAGAAACGCACAGTGTAGTACATAGTATATGAGTGAGTTGCACTGAAAAACTTAGAATATAAGAAACGCACAGTGTAGTACATAGTATATGAGTGAGTTGCACTGAAAAACTTAGAATATAAGAAACGCACAGTGTAGTACATAGTATATGAGTGAGTTGCACTGAAAAACTTAGAATTTACTGAAAAACCCGCATTACACGAAATGCACAGTGTAGTACATAGTATATGAGTGAGTTGCACTGAAAAACTTAGAATATAAGAAACGCACAGTGTAGTACATAGTATATGAGTGAGTTGCACTGAAAAACTTAGAATATAAGAAACGCACAGTGTAGTACATAGTATATGAGTGAGTTGCACTGAAAAACTTAGAATATAAGAAACGCACAGTGTAGTACATAGTATATGAGTGAGTTGCACTCAAAAACTTAGAATATAAGAAACGCACAGTGTAGTACATAGTATATGAGTGAGTTGCACTGAAAAACTTAGAATATAAGAAACGCACAGTGTAGTACATAGTATATGAGTGAGTTGCACTGAAAAACTTAGAATATAAGAAACGCACAGTGTAGTACATAGTATATGAGTGAGTTGCACTGAAAAACTTAGAATATAAGAAACGCACAGTGTAGTACATAGTATATGAGTGAGTTGCACTGAAAAACTTAGAATATAAGAAACGCACAGTGTAGTACATAGTATATGAGTGAGTTGCACTGAAAAACTTAGAATATAAGAAACGCACAGTGTAGTACATAGTATATGAGTGAGTTGCACTGAAAAACTTAGAATATAAGAAACGCACAGTGTAGTACATAGTATATGAGTGAGTTGCACTCAAAAACTTAGAATATAAGAAACGCACAGTGTAGTACATAGTATATGAGTGAGTTGCACTGAAAAACTTAGAATATAAGAAACGCACAGTGTAGTACATAGTATATGAGTGAGTTGCACTGAAAAACTTAGAATATAAGAAACGCACAGTGTAGTACATAGTATATGAGTGAGTTGCACTGAAAAACTTAGAATATAAGAAACGCACAGTGTAGTACATAGTATATGAGTGAGTTGCACTGAAAAACTTAGAATATAAGAAACGCACAGTGTAGTACATAGTATATGAGTGAGTTGCACTGAAAAACTTAGAATATAAGAAACGCACAGTGTAGTACATAGTATATGAGTGAGTTGCACTGAAAAACTTAGAATATAAGAAACGCACAGTGTAGTACATAGTATATGAGTGAGTTGCACTGAAAAACTTAGAATATAAGAAACGCACAGTGTAGTACATAGTATATGAGTGAGTTGCACTGAAAAACTTAGAATTTACTGAAAAACCCGCATTACACGAAATGCACAGTGTAGTACATAGTATATGAGTGAGTTGCACTGAAAAACTTAGAATATAAGAAACGCACAGTGTAGTACATAGTATATGAGTGAGTTGCACTCAAAAACTTAGAATATAAGAAACGCACAGTGTAGTACATAGTATATGAGTGAGTTGCACTGAAAAACTTAGAATATAAGAAACGCACAGTGTAGTACATAGTATATGAGTGAGTTGCACTGAAAAA
>NW_028228214.1:0-27922 GCF_978045245.1 Mus caroli | reverse complement strand
GTATAGTTCATTGTATATGAGTGAGTTGCACTGAAAAACTTAGAATTTACTGAAAAACCCGCATTAGACGAAATGCACAGTGTAGTACATTGTATATGAGTGAGTTGCACTGAAAAACTTAGAATTATTGAAAACCCGCATTAGACGAAATGCACAGTGTAGTACATTGTATATGAGTGAGTTGCACTGAAAAATTTAGAATTTACTGAAAAACCCGCATTAGTCGAAATGCACAGTGTAGTACATTGTATATGAGTGAGTTGCACTGAAAAACTTAGAATTTACTGAAAAACCCGCATTAGACGAAATGCACAGTGTAGTACATTGTATATGAGTGAGTTGCACTGAAAAACTTAGAATTTACTGAAAAACCCGCATTAGACGAAATGCACAGTGTAGTACATTGTATATGAGTGAGTTGCACTGAAAAACTTAGAATTTACTGAAAAACCCGCATTAGACGAAATGCACAGTGTAGTACATTGTATATGAGTGAGTTGCACTGAAAAACTTAGAATTTACCGAAAAACCCGCATTAGACGGAAATGCACAGTGTAGTACATTGTATATGAGTGAGTTGCACTGAAAAACTTAGAATTTACTGAAAAACCCGCATTAGACGAAATGCACAGTGTAGTACATTAGTATATGAGTGAGTTGCACTGAAAAACTTAGAATTTACTGAAAAACCCGCATTAGACGAAATGCACAGTGTAGTACATTGTATATGAGTGAGTTGCACTGAAAAAACTTAGAATTTACCGAAAAACCCGCATTAGACGAAATGCACAGTGTAGTACATTGTATATGAGTGAGTTGCACTGAAAAACTTAGAATTTACCGAAAAAACCCGCATTAGACAAAATGCACAGTGTAGTACATAGTATATGAGTGAGTTGCACTGAAAAATTTAGAATTTACTGAAAAACCCACATTAGACGAAATGCACAGTGTAGTACATTGTATATGAGAGAGTTGCACTGAAAAACTTAGAATTTACTGAAAAACCCGCATTAGACGAAATGCACAGTGTAGTACATTGTATATGAGTGAGTTGCACTGAAAAACTTAGAATTTACTGAAAAACCCGCATTAGACGAAATGCACAGTGTAGTACATTGTATATGAGTGAGTTGCACTGAAAAACTTAGAATTTACTGAAAAACCCGCATTAGACGAAATGCACAGTGTAGTACATTGTATATGAGTGAGTTGCACTGAAAAACTTAGAATTTACCGAAAAACCCGCATTAGACGAAATGCACAGTGTAGTACATTGTATATGAGTGAGTTGCACTGAAAAACTTAGAATTTACTGAAAAACCCGCATTAGACGAAATGCACAGTGTAGTACATTGTATATGAGTGAGTTGCACTGAAAAACTTAGAATTTACCGAAAAAACCCGCATTAGACGAAATGCACAGTATAGTACATTGTATATGAGTGAGTTGCACTGAAAAACTTAGAATTTACCGAAAAACCCGCATTAGACGAAATGCACAGTGTAGTACATTGTATATGAGTGAGTTGCACTGAAAAACTTAGAATTTACTGAAAAACCCGCATTAGACGAAATGCACAGTGTAGTACATTGTATATGAGTGAGTTGCACTGAAAAAACTTAGAATTTACCGAAAAACCCGCATTAGACGAAATGCACAGTGTAGTACATTGTATATGAGTGAGTTGCACTGAAAAACTTAGAATTTACCGAAAAACCCGCATTAGACGAAATGCACAGTGTAGTACATTGTATATGAGTGAGTTGCACTGAAAAACTTAGAATTTACTGAAAAACCCACATTAGACGAAATGCACAGTGTAGTACATTGTATATGAGTGAGTTGCACTGAAAAACTTAGAATTTACTGAAAAACCCGCATTAGACGAAATGCACAGTGTAGTACATTGTATATGAGTGAGTTGCACTGAAAAACTTAGAATTTACTGAAAACCCGCATTAGACGAAATGCACAGTGTAGTACATTGTATATGAGTGAGTTGCACTGAAAAACTTAGAATTTACTGAAAAACCCGCATTAGACGAAATGCACAGTGTAGTACATTGTATATGAGTGAGTTGCACTGAAAAACTTAGAATTTACTGAAAAACCCGCATTAGACGAAATGCACAGTGTAGTACATTGTATATGAGTGAGTTGCACTGAAAAACTTAGAATTTACTGAAAAACCCGCATTAGACGAAATGCACAGTGTAGTACATTGTATATGAGTGAGTTGCACTGAAAAACTTAGAATTTACCGAAAAACCCGCATTAGACGAAATGCACAGTGTAGTACATTGTATATGAGTGAGTTGCACTGAAAAACTTAGAATTTACTGAAAAACCCGCATTAGACGAAATGCACAGTGTAGTACATTGTATATGAGTGAGTTGCACTGAAAAACTTAGAATTTACCGAAAAACCCGCATTAGACGAAATGCACAGTGTAGTACATTGTATATGAGTGAGTTGCACTGAAAAACTTAGAATTTACCGAAAAACCCGCATTAGACGAAATGCACAGTGTAGTACATTGTATATGAGTGAGTTGCACTGAAAAACTTAGAATTTACTGAAAAACCCGCATTAGACGAAATGCACAGTGTAGTACATTGTATATGAGTGAGTTGCACTGAAAAACTTAGAATTTACCGAAAAACCCGCATTAGACGAAATGCACAGTGTAGTACATTGTATATGAGTGAGTTGCACTGAAAAACTTAGAATTTACCGAAAAACCCGCATTAGACGAAATGCACAGTGTAGTACATTGTATATGAGTGAGTTGCACTGAAAAACTTAGAATTTACCGAAAAACCCGCATTAGACGAAATGCACAGTGTAGTACATTGTATATGAGTGAGTTGCACTGAAAAACTTAGAATTTACTGAAAAACCCACATTAGACGAAATGCACAGTGTAGTACATTGTATATGAGTGAGTTGCACTGAAAAACTTAGAATTTACTGAAAAACCCGCATTAGACGAAATGCACAGTGTAGTACATTGTATATGAGTGAGTTGCACTGAAAAACTTAGAATTTACTGAAAACCCGCATTAGACGAAATGCACAGTGTAGTACATTGTATATGAGTGAGTTGCACTGAAAAACTTAGAATTTACTGAAAAACCCGCATTAGACGAAATGCACAGTGTAGTACATTGTATATGAGTGAGTTGCACTGAAAAACTTAGAATTTACTGAAAAACCCGCATTAGACGAAATGCACAGTGTAGTACATTGTATATGAGTGAGTTGCACTGAAAAACTTAGAATTTACTGAAAAACCCGCATTAGACGAAATGCACAGTGTAGTACAGTGTATATGAGTGAGTTGCACTGAAAAACTTAGAATTTACTGAAAAACCCGCATTAGACGAAATGCACAGTGTAGTACATTGTATATGAGTGAGTTGCACTGAAAAACTTAGAATTTACTGAAAAACCCGCATTAGACGAAATGCACAGTGTAGTACATTGTATATGAGTGAGTTGCACTGAAAAACTTAGAATTTACTGAAAAACCCGCATTAGACGAAATGCACAGTGTAGTACATAGTATATGAGTGAGTTGCACTGAAAAACTTAGAATTTACTGAAAAACCCGCATTAGACGAAATGCACAGTGTAGTACATTGTATATGAGTGAGTTGCACTGAAAAACTTAGAATTTACTGAAAAACCCGCATTAGACGAAATGCACAGTGTAGTACATTGTATATGAGTGAGTTGCACTGAAAAACTTAGAATTTACTGAAAACCCGCATTAGACGAAATGCACAGTGTAGTACATTGTATATGAGTGAGTTGCACTGAAAAACTTAGAATTTACTGAAAAACCCGCATTAGACGAAATGCACAGTGTAGTACATTGTATATGAGTGAGTTGCACTGAAAAACTTAGAATTTACTGAAAAACCCGCATTAGACGTAATGCACAGTGTAGTACATTGTATATGAGTGAGTTGCACTGAAAAACTTAGAATTTACTGAAAAACCCGCATTAGACGAAATGCACAGTGTAGTACATTGTATATGAGTGAGTTGCACTGAAAAACTTAGAATTTACTGAAAAACCCGCATTAGACGAAATGCACAGTGTAGTACATTGTATATGAGTGAGTTGCACTGAAAAACTTAGAATTTACCGAAAAACCCGCATTAGACGAAATGCACAGTGTAGTACATTGTATATGAGTGAGTTGCACTGAAAAACTTAGAATTTACTGAAAAACCCGCATTAGACGAAATGCACAGTGTAGTACATAGTATATGAGTGAGTTGCACTGAAAAGCTTAGAATTTACTGAAAAACCCGCATTAGACGAAATGCACAGTGTAGTACATAGTATATGAGTGAGTTGCACTGAAAAACTTAGAATTTACTGAAAAACCCGCATTAGACTAAATGCACAGTGTAGTACATAGTATATGAGTGAGTTGCACTGAAAAATTTAGAATTTACTGAAAAACCCACATTAGACGAAATGCACAGTGTAGTACATTGTATATGAGAGAGTTGCACTGAAAAACTTAGAATTTACTGAAAAACCCGCATTAGACGAAATGCACAGTGTAGTACATTGTATATGAGTGAGTTGCACTGAAAAACTTAGAATTTACTGAAAAACCCGCATTAGACGAAATGCACAGTGTAGTACATTGTATATGAGTGAGTTGCACTGAAAAACTTAGAATTTACTGAAAAACCCGCATTAGACGAAATGCACAGTGTAGTACATTGTATATGAGTGAGTTGCACTGAAAAACTTAGAATTTACTGAAAAACCCGCATTAGACGAAATGCACAGTGTAGTACATTGTATATGAGTGAGTTGCACTGAAAAACTTAGAATTTACCGAAAAACCCGCATTAGACGAAATGCACAGTGTAGTACATTGTATATGAGTGAGTTGCACTGAAAAACTTAGAATTTACCGAAAAACCCGCATTAGACGAAATGCACAGTGTAGTACATTGTATATGAGTGAGTTGCACTGAAAAACTTAGAATTTACCGAAAAACCCGCATTAGACGAAATGCACAGTGTAGTACATTGTATATGAGTGAGTTGCACTGAAAAACTTAGAATTTACCGAAAAACCCGCATTAGACGAAATGCACAGTGTAGTACATTGTATATGAGTGAGTTGCACTGAAAAACTTAGAATTTACTGAAAAACCCGCATTAGACGAAATGCACAGTGTAGTACATTGTATATGAGTGAGTTGCACTGAAAAACTTAGAATTTACCGAAAAAACCCGCATTAGACGAAATGCACAGTGTAGTACATTGTATATGAGTGAGTTGCACTGAAAAACTTAGAATTTACCGAAAAACCCGCATTAGACGAAATGCACAGTGTAGTACATTGTATATGAGTGAGTTGCACTGAAAAACTTAGAATTTACCGAAAAACCCGCATTAGACGAATTGCACAGTGTAGTACATTGTATGTGAGTGAGTTGCACTGAAAAACTTAGAATTTACTGAAAAACCCGCATTAGACGAAATGCACAGTGTAGTACATTGTATATGAGTGAGTTGCACTGAAAAACTTAGAATTTACTGAAAAACCCGCATTAGACGAAATGCACAGTGTAGTACATTGTATATGAGTGAGTTGCACTGAAAAACTTAGAATTTACTGAAAAACCCGCATTAGACGAAATGCACAGTGTAGTACATTGTATATGAGTGAGTTGCACTGAAAAACTTAGAATTTACTGAAAACACGCATTAGACGAAATGCACAGTGTAGTACATTGTATATGAGTGAGTTGCACTGAAAAACTTAGAATTTACTGAAAAACCCGCATTAGACGAAATGCACAGTGTAGTACATTGTATATGAGTGAGTTGCACTGAAAAACTTAGAATTTACTGAAAAACCCGCATTAGACGAAATGCACACTGTAGTACATTGTATATGAGTGAGTTGCACTGAAAAACTTAGAATTTACTGAAAAACCCGCATTAGACGAAATGCACAGTGTAGTACATTGTATATGAGTGAGTTGCACTGAAAAACTTAGAATTTACTGAAAAACCCGCATTAGACGAAATGCACAGTGTAGTACATTGTATATGAGTGAGTTGCACTGAAAAACTTAGAATTTACTGAAAAACCCGCATTAGACGAAATGCACAGTGTAGTACATTGTATATGAGTGAGTTGCACTGAAAAACTTAGAATTTACTGAAAAACCCGCATTAGACGAAATGCACAGTGTAGTACATTGTATATGAGTGAGTTGCACTGAAAAACTTAGAATTTACTGAAAAACCCGCATTAGACGAAATGCACAGTGTAGTACATAGTATATGAGTGAGTTGCACTGAAAAACTTAGAATTTACTGAAAAACCCGCATTAGACGAAATGCACAGTGTAGTACATAGTATATGAGTGAGTTGCACTGAAAAACTTAGAATTTACTGAAAAACCCGCATTAGACGAAATGCACAGTGTAGTACATTGTACATGAGTGAGTTGCACTGAAAAACTTAGAATTTACCGAAAAACCCGCATTAGACGAAATGCACAGTGTAGTACATTGTATATGAGTGAGTTGCACTGAAAAACTTAGAATTTACTGAAAAACCCGCATTAGACGAAATGCACAGTGTAGTACATTGTATATGAGTGAGTTGCACTGAAAAACTTAGAATTTATCGAAAAACCCGCATTAGACGAAATGCACAGTGTAGTACATTGTATATGAGTGAGTTGCACTGAAAAACTTAGAATTTACCGAAAAACCCGCATTAGACGAAATGCACAGTGTAGTACATTGTATGTGAGTGAGTTGCACTGAAAAACTTAGAATTTACTGAAAAAACCCGCATTAGACGAAATGCACAGTGTAGTACATTGTATGTGAGTGAGTTGCACTGAAAAACTTAGAATTTACTGAAAAACCCGCATTAGACGAAATGCACAGTGTAGTACATTGTATATGAGTGAGTTGCACTGAAAAACTTAGAATTTACTGAAAAACCCGCATTAGACGAAATGCACAGTGTAGTACATTGTATATGAGTGAGTTGCACTGAAAAACTTAGAATTTACTGAAAAACCCGCATTAGACGAAATGCACAGTGTAGTACATTGTATATGAGTGAGTTGCACTGAAAAACTTAGAATTTACTGAAAAACCCGCATTAGACGAAATGCACAGTGTAGTACATAGTATATGAGTGAGTTGCACTGAAAAACTTAGAATTTACTGAAAAACCCGCATTAGACGAAATGCACAGTGTAGTACATAGTATATGAGTGAGTTGCACTGAAAAACTTAGAATTTACTGAAAAACCCGCATTAGACGAAATGCACAGTGTAGTACATAGTATATGAGTGAGTTGCACTGAAAAATTTAGAATTTACTGAAAAACCTGCATTAGACGAAATGCACAGTGTAGTACATTGTATATGAGAGAGTTGCACTGAAAAACTTAGAATTTACTGAAAAACCCGCATTAGACGAAATGCACAGTGTAGTACATTGTATATGAGTGAGTTGCACTGAAAAACTTAGAATTTACTGAAAAACCCGCATTAGACGAAATGCACAGTGTAGTACATTGTATATGAGTGAGTTGCACTGAAAAACTTAGAATTTACCGAAAAACCCGCATTAGACGAAATGCACAGTGTAGTACATTGTACATGAGTGAGTTGCACTGAAAAACTTAGAATTTACCGAAAAACCCGCATTAGACGAAATGCACAGTGTAGTACATTGTATATGAGTGAGTTGCACTGAAAAACTTAGAATTTACTGAAAAACCCGCATTAGACGAAATGCACAGTGTAGTACATTGTATATGAGTGAGTTGCACTGAAAAACTTAGAATTTACCTAAAAACCCGCATTAGACGAAATGCACAGTGTAGTACATAGTATATGAGTGAGTTGCACTGAAAAACTTAGAATTTACTGAAAAACCCGCATTAGACGAAATGCACAGTGTAGTACATTGTATATGAGTGAGTTGCACTGAAAAACTTAGAATTTACTGAAAAACCCGCATTAGACGAAATGCACACTGTAGTACATTGTATATGAGTGAGTTGCACTGAAAAACTTAGAATTTACTGAAAAACCCGCATTAGACGAAATGCACAGTGTACTACATTGTATATGAGTGAGTTGCACTGAAAAACTTAGAATTTACTGAAAAACCCGCATTAGACGAAATGCACAGTGTAGTACATTGTATATGAGTGAGTTGCACTGAAAAACTTAGAATTTACTGAAAAACCCGCATTAGACGAAATGCACAGTGTAGTACATTGTATATGAGTGAGTTGCACTGAAAAACTTAGAATTTACTGAAAAACCCGCATTAGACGAAATGCACAGTGTAGTACATTGTATATGAGTGAGTTGCACTGAAAAACTTAGAATTTACTGAAAAACCCGCATTAGACGAAATGCACAGTGTAGTACATTGTATATGAGTGAGTTGCACTGAAAAACTTAGAATTTACTGAAAAACCCGCATTAGACGAAAAGCACAGTGTAGTACATAGTATATGAGTGAGTTGCACTGAAAAACTTAGAATTTACTGAAAAACCCGCATTAGACGAAATGCACAGTGTAGTACATAGTATATGAGTGAGTTGCACTGAAAAATTTAGAATTTACTGAAAAACCTGCATTAGACGAAATGCACAGTGTAGTACATTGTATATGAGAGAGTTGCACTGAAAAACTTAGAATTTACTGAAAAACCCGCATTAGACGAAATGCACAGTGTAGTACATTGTATATGAGTGAGTTGCACTGAAAAACTTAGAATTTACTGAAAAACCCGCATTAGACGAAATGCACAGTGTAGTACATAGTATATGAGTGAGTTGCACTGAAAAACTAGAATTTACCGAAAAACCCGCATTAGACGAAATGCACAGTGTAGTACATTGTACATGAGTGAGTTGCACTGAAAAACTTAGAATTTACCGAAAAACCCGCATTAGACGAAATGCACAGTGTAGTACATTGTATATGAGTGAGTTGCACTGAAAAACTTAGAATTTACTGAAAAACCCGCATTAGACGAAATGCACAGTGTAGTACATTGTATATGAGTGAGTTGCACTGAAAAACTTAGAATTTACTGAAAAACCCGCATTAGACGAAATGCACAGTGTAGTACATTGTATATGAGTGAGTTGCACTGAAAAACTTAGAATTTACCTAAAAACCCGCATTAGACGAAATGCACAGTGTAGTACATAGAATATGAGTGAGTTGCACTGAAAAACTTAGAATTTACTGAAAAACCCGCATTAGACGAAATGCACAGTGTAGTACATTGTATATGAGTGAGTTGCACTGAAAAACTTAGAATTTACTGAAAAACCCGCATTAGACGAAATGCACAGTGTAGTTCATTGTATATGAGTGAGTTGCACTGAAAAACTTAGAATTTACTGAAAAACCCGCATTAGACGAAATGCACAGTGTAGTACACTGTATATGAGTGAGTTGCACTGAAAAACTTAGAATTTACTGAAAAACCCGCATTAGACGAAATGCACAGTGTAGTACATTGTATATGAGTGAGTTGCACTGAAAAACTTAGAATTTACTGAAAAACCCGCATTAGACGAAATGCACAGTGTAGTACATTGTATATGAGTGAGTTGCACTGAAAAATTTAGAATTTACTGAAAAACCCGCATTAGACGAAATGCACAGTGTAGTACATTGTATATGAGTGAGTTGCACTGAAAAACTTAGAATTTACTGAAAAACCCGCATTAGACGAAATGCACAGTGTAGTACATTGTATATGAGTGAGTTGCACTGAAAAACTTAGAATTTACTGAAAAACCCGCATTAGACGAAATGCACAGTGTAGTACATTGTATATGAGTGAGTTGCACTGAAAAACTTAGAATTTACTGAAAAACCCGCATTAGACGAAATGCACAGTGTAGTACATTGTATATGAGTGAGTTGCACTGAAAAACTTAGAATTTACTGAAAAACCCGCATTAGACGAAATGCACACTGTAGTACATAGTATATGAGTGAGTTGCACTGAAAAACTTAGAATTTACTGAAAAACCCGCATTAGACGAAATGCACAGTGTACTACATTGTATATGAGTGAGTTGCACTGAAAAACTTAGAATTTACTGAAAAACCCGCATTAGACGAAATGCACAGTGTAGTACATTGTATATGAGTGAGTTGCACTGAAAAACTTAGAATTTACTGAAAAACCCGCATTAGACGAAATGCACAGTGTAGTACATTGTATATGAGTGAGTTGCACTGAAAAACTTAGAATTTACTGAAAAACCCGCATTAGACGAAATGCACAGTGTAGTACATTGTATATGAGTGAGTTGCACTGAAAAACTTAGAATTTACTGAAAAACCCGCATTAGACGAAATGCACAGTGTAGTACATTGTATATGAGTGAGTTGCACTGAAAAACTTAGAATTTACTGAAAAACCCGCATTAGACGAAATGCACAGTGTAGTACATAGTATATGAGTGAGTTGCACTGAAAAACTTAGAATTTACTGAAAAACCCGCATTAGACGAAATGCACAGTGTAGTACATAGTATATGAGTGAGTTGCACTGAAAAATTTAGAATTTACTGAAAAACCCGCATTAGACGAAATGCACAGTGTAGTACATTGTATATGAGAGAGTTGCACTGAAAAACTTAGAATTTACTGAAAAACCCGCATTAGACGAAATGCACAGTGTAGTACATTGTATATGAGTGAGTTGCACTGAAAAACTTAGAATTTACTGAAAAACCCGCATTAGACGAAATGCACAGTGTAGTACATTGTATATGAGTGAGTTGCCTGAAAAACTTAGAATTTACTGAAAAACCCGCATTAGACGAAATGCACAGTGTAGTACATTGTATATGAGTGAGTTGCACTGAAAAACTTAGAATTTACTGAAAAACCCGCATTAGACGAAATGCACAGTGTAGTACATTGTATATGAGTGAGTTGCACTGAAAAACTTAGAATTTACTGAAAAACCCTCATTAGACGAAATGCACAGTGTAGTACATAGTATATGAGTGAGTTGCACTGAAAAACTTAGAATTTACTGAAAAACCCGCATTAGACGAAATGCACAGTGTAGTACATAGTATATGAGTGAGTTGCACTGAAAAACTTAGAATTTACTGAAAAACCCGCATTAGACGAAATGCACACTGTAGTACATTGTATATGAGTGAGTTGCACTGAAAAACTTAGAATTTACTGAAAAACCCGCATTAGACGAAATGCACAGTGTACTACATTGTATATGAGTGAGTTGCACTGAAAAACTTAGAATTTACTGAAAAACCCGCATTAGACGAAATGCACAGTGTAGTACATTGTATATGAGTGAGTTGCACTGAAAAACTTAGAATTTACTGAAAAACCCGCATTAGACGAAATGCACAGTGTAGTACATTGTATATGAGTGAGTTGCACTGAAAAACTTAGAATTTACTGAAAAACCCGCATTAGACGAAATGCACAGTGTAGTACATTGTATATGAGTGAGTTGCACTGAAAAACTTAGAATTTACTGAAAAACCCGCATTAGACGAAATGCACAGTGTAGTACATTGTATATGAGTGAGTTGCACTGAAAAACTTAGAATTTACTGAAAAACCCTCATTAGACGAAATGCACAGTGTAGTACATAGTATATGAGTGAGTTGCACTGAAAAACTTAGAATTTACTGAAAAACCCGCATTAGACGAAATGCACAGTGTAGTACATAGTATATGAGTGAGTTGCACTGAAAAACTTAGAATTTACTGAAAAACCCGCATTAGACGAAATGCACACTGTAGTACATTGTATATGAGTGAGTTGCACTGAAAAACTTAGAATTTACTGAAAAACCCGCATTAGACGAAATGCACAGTGTAGTACATAGTATATGAGTGAGTTGCACTGAAAAATTTAGAATTTACTGAAAAACCTGCATTAGACGAAATGCACAGTGTAGTACATTGTATATGAGAGAGTTGCACTGAAAAACTTAGAATTTACTGAAAAACCCGCATTAGACGAAATGCACAGTGTAGTACATTGTATATGAGTGAGTTGCACTGAAAAACTTAGAATTTACTGAAAAACCCGCATTAGACGAAATGCACAGTGTAGTACATTGTATATGAGTGAGTTGCACTGAAAAACTTAGAATTTACCGAAAAACCCGCATTAGACGAAATGCACAGTGTAGTACATTGTATATGAGTGAGTTGCACTGAAAAACTTAGAATTTACTGAAAAACCCGCATTAGACGAAATGCACAGTGTAGTACATTGTATATGAGTGAGTTGCACTGAAAAACTTAGAATTTATCGAAAAACCCGCATTAGACGAAATGCACAGTGTAGTACATTGTATATGAGTGAGTTGCACTGAAAAACTTAGAATTTACCTAAAAACCCGCATTAGACGAAATGCACAGTGTAGTACATAGTATATGAGTGAGTTGCACTGAAAAACTTAGAATTTACTGAAAAACCCGCATTAGACGAAATGCACAGTGTAGTACATTGTATATGAGTGAGTTGCACTGAAAAACTTAGAATTTACTGAAAAACCCGCATTAGACGAAATGCACAGTGTAGTTCATTGTATATGAGTGAGTTGCACTGAAAAACTTAGAATTTACTGAAAAACCCGCATTAGACGAAATGCACAGTGTAGTACATTGTATATGAGTGAGTTGCACTGAAAAACTTAGAATTTACTGAAAAACCCGCATTAGACGAAATGCACAGTGTAGTACATTGTATATGAGTGAGTTGCACTGAAAAACTTAGAATTTACTGAAAAACCCGCATTAGACGAAATGCACAGTGTAGTACATTGTATATGAGTGAGTTGCACTGAAAAACTTAGAATTTACCGAAAAAACCCGCATTAGACGAAATGCACAGTGTAGTACATTGTATATGAGTGAGTTGCACTGAAAAACTTAGAATTTACTGAAAAACCCGCATTAGACTAAATGCACAGTGTAGTACATTGTATATGAGTGAGTTGCACTGAAAAACTTAGAATTTACTGAAAAACCCGCATTAGACGAAATGCACAGTGTAGTACATTGTATATGAGTGAGTTGCACTGAAAAACTTAGAATTTACTGAAAAACCCGCATTAGACGAAATGCACAGTGTAGTACATTGTATATGAGTGAGTTGCACTGAAAAATTTAGAATTTACTGAAAAACCCGCATTAGACGAAATGCACAGTGTAGTACATTGTATATGAGTGAGTTGCACTGAAAAACTTAGAATTTACTGAAAAACCCGCATTAGACGAAATGCACAGTGTAGTACATTGTATATGAGTGAGTTGCACTGAAAAACTTAGAATTTACTGAAAAACCCGCATTAGACGAAATGCACAGTGTAGTACATTGTATATGAGTGAGTTGCACTGAAAAACTTAGAATTTACTGAAAAACCCGCATTAGACGAAATGCACAGTGTAGTACATTGTATATGAGTGAGTTGCACTGAAAAACTTAGAATTTACTGAAAAACCCGCATTAGACGAAATGCACACTGTAGTACATAGTATATGAGTGAGTTGCACTGAAAAACTTAGAATTTACTGAAAAACCCGCATTAGACGAAATGCACAGTGTACTACATTGTATATGAGTGAGTTGCACTGAAAAACTTAGAATTTACTGAAAAACCCGCATTAGACGAAATGCACAGTGTAGTACATTGTATATGAGTGAGTTGCACTGAAAAACTTAGAATTTACTGAAAAACCCGCATTAGACGAAATGCACAGTGTAGTACATTGTATATGAGTGAGTTGCACTGAAAAACTTAGAATTTACTGAAAAACCCGCATTAGACGAAATGCACAGTGTAGTACATTGTATATGAGTGAGTTGCACTGAAAAACTTAGAATTTACTGAAAAACCCGCATTAGACGAAATGCACAGTGTAGTACATTGTATATGAGTGAGTTGCACTGAAAAACTTAGAATTTACTGAAAAACCCGCATTAGACGAAATGCACAGTGTAGTACATAGTATATGAGTGAGTTGCACTGAAAAACTTAGAATTTACTGAAAAACCCGCATTAGACGAAATGCACAGTGTAGTACATAGTATATGAGTGAGTTGCACTGAAAAATTTAGAATTTACTGAAAAACCCGCATTAGACGAAATGCACATTGTAGTACATTGTATATGAGAGAGTTGCACTGAAAAACTTAGAATTTACTGAAAAACCCGCATTAGACGAAATGCACAGTGTAGTACATTGTATATGAGTGAGTTGCACTGAAAAACTTAGAATTTACTGAAAAACCCGCATTAGACGAAATGCACAGTGTAGTACATTGTATATGAGTGAGTTGCACTGAAAAACTTAGAATTTACTGAAAAACCCGCATTAGACGAAATGCACAGTGTAGTACATTGTATATGAGTGAGTTGCACTGAAAAACTTAGAATTTACTGAAAAACCCGCATTAGACGAAATGCACAGTGTAGTACATTCTATATGAGTGAGTTGCACTGAAAAACTTAGAATTTACCGAAAAACCCGCATTAGACGAAATACACAGTGTAGTACATTGTACATGAGTGAGTTGCACTGAAAAACTTAGAATTTACCGAAAAACCCGCATTAGACGAAATGCACAGTGTAGTACATTGTATATGAGTGAGTTGCACTGAAAAACTTAGAATTTACTGAAAATCCCGCATTAGACGAAATGCACAGTGGAGTACATTGCATATGAGTGAGTTGCACTGAAAAACTTAGAATTTACCGAAAAACCCGCATTAGACGAAATGCACAGTGTAGTACATTGCATATGAGTGAGTTGCACTGAAAAACTTAGAATATACCGAAAAACCCGCTTTAGACGAAATGCACAGTGTAGTACATTGTATATGAGTGAGTTGCACTGAAAAACTTAGAATTTACTGAAAAACCCGCATTAGACGAAATGCACAGTGTAGTACATTGTATATGAGTGAGTTGCACTGAAAAACTTAGAATTTACCGAAAAACCCGCATTAGACGAAATGCACAGTGTAGTACATTGTATATGAGTGAGTTGCACTGAAAAACTTAGAATTTACTGAAAAACCCGCATTAGACGAAATGCACAGTGTAGTACATTGTATATGAGTGAGTTGCACTGAAAAACTTAGAATTTACCGAAAAACCCGCATTAGACGAAATGCACAGTGTAGTACATTGTATATGAGTGAGTTGCACTGAAAAACTTAGAATTTACCGAAAAACCCGCATTAGACGAAATGCACAGTGTAGTACATAGTATATGAGTGAGTTGCACTGAAAAACTTAGAATTTACTGAAAAACCCGCATTAGACGAAATGCACAGTGTAGTACATAGTATATGAGTGAGTTGCACTGAAAAACTTAGAATTTACTGAAAAACCCGCATTAGACGAAATACACAGTGTAGTACATAGTATATGAGTGAGTTGCACTGAAAAATTTAGAATTTACTGAAAAACCCGCATTAGACGAAATGCACAGTGTAGTACATTGTATATGAGAGAGTTGCACTGAAAAACTTAGAATTTACTGAAAAACCCGCATTAGACGAAATGCACAGTGTAGTATATTGTATATGAGTGAGTTGCACTGAAAAACTTAGAATTTACTGAAAAACCCGCATTAGACGAAATGCACAGTGTAGTACATTGTATATGAGTGAGTTGCACTGAAAAACTTAGAATTTACTGAAAAACCCGCATTAGACGAAATGCACAGTGTAGTACATAGTATATGAGTGAGTTGCACTGAAAAACTTAGAATTTACTGAAAAACCCGCATTAGACGAAATGCACAGTGTAGTACATTGTATATGAGTGAGTTGCACTGAAAAACTTAGAATTTACCGAAAAACCCGCATTAGACGAAATGCACAGTGTAGTACATTGTACATGAGTGAGTTGCACTGAAAAACTTAGAATTTACCGAAAAACCCGCATTAGACGAAATGCACAGTGTAGTACATTGTATATGAGTGAGTTGCACTGAAAAACTTAGAATTTACTGAAAAACCCGCATTAGACGAAATGCACAGTGTAGTACATTGTATATGAGTGAGTTGCACTGAAAAACTTAGAATTTACCGAAAAACCCGCATTAGACGAAATGCACAGTGTAGTACATTGTATATGAGTGAGTTGCACTGAAAAACTTAGAATTTACTGAAAAACCCGCATTAGACGAAATGCACAGTGTAGTACATTGTATATGAGTGAGTTGCACTGAAAAACTTAGAATTTACTGAAAAACCCGCATTAGACGAAATGCACAGTGTAGTACATTGTATATGAGTGAGTTGCACTGAAAAACTTTGAATTTACCGAAAAACCCGCATTAGACGAAATGCACAGTGTAGTACATTGTATATGAGTGAGTTGCACTGAAAAACTTAGAATTTACTGAAAAACCCGCATTAGACGAAATGCACAGTGGAGTACATTGTATATGAGTGAGTTGCACTGAAAAACTTAGAATTTACCGAAAAACCCGCATTAGACGAAATGCACAGTGTAGTACATTGCATATGAGTGAGTTGCACTGAAAAACTTAGAATTTACCGAAAAACCCGCATTAGACGAAATGCACAGTGTAGTACATTGTATATGAGTGAGTTGCACTGAAAAACTTAGAATTTACTGAAAAACCCGCATTAGACGAAATGCACAGTGTAGTACATTGTATATGAGTGAGTTGCACTGAAAAACTTAGAATTTACCGAAAAACCCGCATTAGACGAAATGCACAGTGTAGTACATTGTATATGAGTGAGTTGCACTGAAAAACTTAGAATTTACCGAAAAACCCGCATTAGACGAAATGCACAGTGTAGTACATAGTATATGAGTGAGTTGCACTGAAAAACTTAGAATTTACTGAAAAACCCGCATTAGACGAAATGCACAGTGTAGTACATAGTATATGAGTGAGTTGCACTGAAAAACTTAGAATTTACTGAAAAACCCGCATTAGACGAAATGCACAGTGTAGTACATAGTATATGAGTGAGTTGCACTGAAAAATTTAGAATTTACTGAAAAACCCGCATTAGACGAAATGCACAGTGTAGTACATTGTATATGAGAGAGTTGCACTGAAAAACTTAGAATTTACTGAAAAACCCGCATTAGACGAAATGCACAGTGTAGTACATTGTATATGAGTGAGTTGCACTGAAAAACTTAGAATTTACTGAAAAACCCGCATTAGACGAAATGCACAGTGTAGTACATTGTATATGAGTGAGTTGCACTGAAAAACTTAGAATTTACTGAAAAACCCACATTAGACGAAATGCACAGTGTAGTACATTGTATATGAGTGAGTTGCACTGAAAAACTTAGAATTTACTGAAAAACCCGCATTAGACGAAATGCACAGTGTAGTACATTGTATATGAGTGAGTTGCACTGAAAAACTTAGAATTTACCGAAAAACCCGCATTAGACGAAATGCACAGTGTAGTACATTGTACATGAGTGAGTTGCACTGAAAAACTTAGAATTTACCGAAAAACCAGCATTAGACGAAATGCACAGTGTAGTACATTGTACATGAGTGAGTTGCACTGAAAAACTTAGAATTTACCGAAAAACCCGCATTAGACGAAATGCACAGTGTAGTACATTGTATATGAGTGAGTTGCACTGAAAAACTTAGAATTTACCGAAAAACCCGCATTAGACGAAATGCACAGTGTAGTACATTGTATATGAGTGAGTTGCACTGAAAAACTTAGAATTTACCGAAAAACCCGCATTAGACGAAATGCACAGTGTAGTACATTGTATATGAGTGAGTTGCACTGAAAAACTTAGAATTTACTGAAAAACCCGCATTAGACGAAATGCACAGTGTAGTACATTGTATATGAGTGAGTTGCACTGAAAAACTTAGAATTTACCGAAAAACCCGCAAGACGAAATGCACAGTGTAGTACATTGTATATGAGTGAGTTGCACTGAAAAACTTAGAATTTACCGAAAAACCCGCATTAGACGAAATGCACAGTGTAGTACATTGTATATGAGTGAGTTGCACTGAAAAACTTAGAATTTACTGAAAAACCCGCATTAGACGAAATGCACAGTGTAGTACATTGTATGTGAGTGAGTTGCACTGAAAAACTTAGAATTTACTGAAAAACCCGCATTAGACGAAATGCACAGTGTAGTACATTGTATATGAGTGAGTTGCACTGAAAAACTTAGAATTTACTGAAAAACCCGCATTAGACGAAATGCACAGTGTAGTACATTGTATATGAGTGAGTTGCACTGAAAAACTTAGAATTTACTGAAAAACCCGCATTAGACGAAATGCACAGTGTAGTACATTGTATATGAGTGAGTTGCACTGAAAAACTTAGAATTTACTGAAAAACCCGCATTAGACGAAATGCACAGTGTAGTACATAGTATATGAGTGAGTTGCACTGAAAAACTTAGAATTTACTGAAAAACCCGCATTAGACGAAATGCACAGTGTAGTACATTGTATATGAGTGAGTTGCACTGAAAAACTTAGAATTTACTGAAAAACCCACATTAGACGAAATGCACAGTGTAGTTCATTGTATATGAGTGAGTTGCACTGAAAAGCTTAGAATTTACTGAAAAACCCGCATTAGACGAAATGCACAGTGTAGTACATTGTATATGAGTGAGTTGCACTGAAAAACTTAGAATTTACTGAAAACCCGCATTAGACGAAATGCACAGTGTAGTACATTGTATATGAGTGAGTTGCACTGAAAAACTTAGAATTTACTGAAAAACCCGCATTAGACGAAATGCACAGTGTAGTACATTGTATATGAGTGAGTTGCACTGAAAAACTTAGAATTTACTGAAAAACCCGCATTAGACGAAATGCACAGTGTAGTACATTGTATATGAGTGAGTTGCACTGAAAAACTTACAATTTACTGAAAAACCCGCATTAGACGAAATGCACAGTGTAGTACATTGTATATGAGTGAGTTGCACTGAAAAACTTAGAATTTACTGAAAAACCCGCATTAGACGAAATGCACAGTGTAGTACATTGTATATGAGTGAGTTGCACTGAAAAACTTTGAATTTACTGAAAAACCCGCATTAGACGAAATGCACAGTGTAGTACATTGTATATGAGTGAGTTGCACTGAAAAACTTAGAATTTACTGAAAAACCCGCATTAGACGAAATGCACAGTGTAGTACATAGTATATGAGTGAGTTGCACTGAAAAACTTAGAATTTACTGAAAAACCCGCATTAGACGAAATGCACAGTGTAGTACATTGTATATGAATGAGTTGCACTGAAAAACTTAGAATTTACCGAAAAACCCGCATTAGACGAAATGCACAGTGTAGTACATTGTACATGAGTGAGTTGCACTGAAAAACTTAGAATTTACCGAAAAACCCGCATTAGACGAAATGCACAGTGTAGTACATTGTATATGAGTGAGTTGCACTGAAAAACTTAGAATTTACTGAAAAACCCGCATTAGACGAAATGCACAGGGTAGTACATTGTATATGAGTGAGTTGCACTGAAAAACTTAGAATTTACTGAAAAACCCGCATTAGACGAAATGCACAGTGTAGTACATTGTATATGAGTGAGTTACACTGAAAAACTTAGAATTTACCGAAAAACCCGCATTAGACGAAATGCACAGTGTAGTACATTGTATATGAGTGAGTTGCACTGAAAAACTTAGAATTTACTGAAAAACCCGCATTAGACGAAATGCACAGTGTAGTACATTGTATATGAGTGAGTTGCACTGAAAAACTTAGAATTTACCGAAAAACCCGCATTAGACGAAATGCACAGTGTAGTACATTGTATATGAGTGAGTTGCACTGAAAAACTTAGAATTTACCGAAAAACCCGCATTAGATGAAATGCACAGTGTAGTACATTGTATATGAGTGAGTTGCACTGAAAAACTTAGAATTTACTGAAAAACCCACATTAGACGAAATGCACAGTGTAGTACATTGTATATGAGTGAGTTGCACTTAAAAACTTAGAATTTACTGAAAAACCCGCATTAGACGAACTGCACAGTGTAGTACATTGTATATGAGTGAGTTGCACTGAAAAACTTAGAATTTACCGAAAAACCCGCATTAGACGAAATGCACAGTGTAGTACATTGTATATGAGTGAGTTGCACTGAAAAACTTAGAATTTACTGAAAAACCCGCATTAGACGAAATGCACAGTGTAGTACATTGTATATGAGTGAGTTGCACTGAAAAACTTAGAATTTACTGAAAAACCCGCATTAGACGAAATGCACAGTGTAGTACATTGTATATGAGTGAGTTGCACTGAAAAACTTAGAATTTACTGAAAAACCCGCATTAGACGAAATGCACAGTGTAGTACATTGTATATGAGTGAGTTGCACTGAAAAACTTAGAATTTACTGAAAAACCCGCATTAGACGAAATGCACAGTGTAGTACATTGTATATGAGTGAGTTGCACTGAAAAACTTAGAATTTACTGAAAAACCCGCATTAGACGAAATGCACAGTGTAGTACATTGTATATGAGTGAGTTGCACTGAAAAACTTAGAATTTACCGAAAAACCCGCATTAGAGGAAATGCACAGTGTAGTACATAGTATATGAGTGAGTTGCACTGAAAAACTTAGAATTTACTGAAAAACCCGCATTAGACGAAATGCACAGTGTAGTACATAGTATATGAGTGAGTTGCACTGAAAAACTTAGAATTTACTGAAAAACCCGCATTAGACAAAATGCACAGTGTAGTACATAGTATATGAGTGAGTTGCACTGAAAAACTTAGAATTTACTGAAAAACCCGCATTAGACGAAATGCACAGTGTAGTACATTGTATATGAGAGAGTTGCACTGAAAAACTTAGAATTTACTGAAAAACCCGCATTAGACGAAATGCACAGTATTACATTGTATATGAGTTAGTTGCACTGAAAAACTTAGAATTTACTGAAAAACCCGCATTAGACGAAATGCACATTGTAGTACATTGTATATGAGTGAGTTGCACTGAAAAACTTAGAATTTACTGAAAAACCCGCATTAGACGAAATGCACAGTGTAGTACATTGTATATGAGTGAGTTGCACTGAAAAACTTAGAATTTACTGTAAAACCCGCATTAGACGAAATGCACAGTGTAGTACATTGTATATGAGTGAGTTGCACTGAAAAACTTAGAATTTACCGCAAAAACCCGCATTAGACGAAACGCACAGTGTAGTACATTGTATATGAGTGAGTTGCACTGAAAAACTTAGAATTTACTGAAAAACCCGCATTAGACGAAATGCACAGTGTAGTACATTGTATATGAGTGAGTTGCACTGAAAAACTTAGAATTTACTGAAAAACCCGCATTAGACGAAATGCACAGTGTAGTACATTGTATATGAGTGAGTTGCACTGAAAAACTTTGAATTTACTGAAAAACCCGCATTAGACGAAATGCACAGTGTAGTACATTGTATATGAGTGAGTTGCACTGAAAAACTTTGAATTTACTGAAAAACCCGCATTAGACGAAATGCACAGTGTAGTACATTGTATATGAGTGAGTTGCACTGAAAAACTTAGAATTTACTGAAAAACCCGCATTAGACGAAATGCACAGTGTAGTACATTGTATATGAGTGAGTTGCACTGAAAAACTTAGAATTTACTGAAAAACCCGCATTAGACGAAATGCACAGTGTAGTACATTGTATATGAGTGAGTTGCACTGAAAAACTTAGAATTTACTGAAAAACCCGCATTAGACGAAATGCACAGTGTAGTACATTGTACATGAGTGAGTTGCACTGAAAAACTTAGAATTTACTGAAAAACCCGCATTAGACGAAATGCACAGTGTAGTACATTCTATATGAGTGAGTTGCACTGAAAAACTTAGAATTTACTGAAAAACCCGCATTAGACGAAATGCACAGTGTAGTACATTCTATATGAGTGAGTTGCACTGAAAAACTTAGAATTTACTGAAAAACCCGCATTAGACGAAATGCACAGTGTAGTACATTCTATATGAGTGAGTTGCACTGAAAAACTTAGAATTTACTGAAAAACCCGCATTAGACGAAATGCACAGTGTAGTACATAGTATATGAGTGAGTTGCATTGAAAAACTTAGAATTTACTGAAAAACCCGCATTAGACGAAATGCACAGTGTAGTACATAGTATATGAGTGAGTTGCACTGAAAAACTTAGAATTTACTGAAAAACCCGCATTAGACGAAATGCACAGTGTAGTACATTGTATATGAGAGAGTTGCACTGAAAAACTTAGAATTTACTGACAAACCCGCATTAGACGAAATGCACAGTGTAGTACATTGTATATGAGTGAGTTGCACTGAAAAACTTAGAATTTACTGAAAAACCCGCATTAGACGAAATGCACAGTGTAGTACATTGTATATGAGTGAGTTGCACTGAAAAACTTAGAATTTACTGAAAAACCCGCATTAGACGAAATGCACAGTGTAGTACATTGTATATGAGTGAGTTACACTGAAAAACTTAGAATTTACCGAAAAACCCGCATTAGAGGAAATGCACAGTGTAGTACATTGTATATGAGTGAGTTGCACTGAAAAACTTAGAATTTACTGAAAAACCCGCATTAGACGAAATGCACAGTGTAGTACATTGTATATGAGTGAGTTGCACTGAAAAACTTAGAATTTACCGAAAAACCCGCATTAGACGAAATGCACAGTGTAGTACATTGTATATGAGTGAGTTGCACTGAAAAACTTAGAATTTACCGAAAAACCCGCATTAGATGAAATGCACACTGTAGTACATTGTATATGAGTGAGTTGCACTGAAAAACTTAGAATTTACTGAAAAACCCGCATTAGACGAAATGCACAGTGTAGTACATTGTATATGATTGAGTTGCACTGAAAAACTTAGAATTTACTGAAAAACCCGCATTAGACGAAATGCACAGTGTAGTACATTGTATATGAGTGAGTTGCACTGAAAAACTTAGAATTTACTGAAAAACCCGCATTAGACGAAATGCACAGTGTAGTACATTGTATATGAGTGAGTTGCACTGAAAAACTTAGAATTTACTGAAAAACCCGCATTAGACGAAATGCACAGTGTAGTACATTGTATATGAGTGAGTTGCACTGAAAAACTTAGAATTTACTGAAAAACCCGCATTAGACGAAATGCACAGTGTAGTACATTGTATATGAGTGAGTTGCACTGAAAAACTTAGAATTTACTGAAAAACCCGCATTAGACGAAATGCACAGTGTAGTACATTGTATATGAGTGAGTTGCACTGAAAAACTTAGAATTTACTGAAAAACCCGCATTAGACGAAATGCACAGTGTAGTACATTGTATATGAGTGAGTTGCACTGAAAAACTTAGAATTTACTGAAAAACCCGCATTAGACGAAATGCACAGTGTAGTACATAGTATATGAGTGAGTTGAACTGAAAAACTTAGAATTTACTGAAAAACCCGCATTAGACGAAATGCACAGTGTAGTACATAGTATATGAGTGAGTTGCACTGAAAAATTTAGAATTTACTGAAAAACCCGCATTAGACGAAATGCACAGTGTAGTACATTGTATATGAGAGAGTTGCACTGAAAAACTTAGAATTTACTGAAAAACCCGCATTAGACGAAATGCACAGTGTATTACATTGTATATGAGTGAGTTGCACTGAAAAACTTAGAATTTACTGAAAAACCCGCATTAGACGATATGCACATTGTAGTACATTGTATATGAGTGAGTTGCACTGAAAAACTTAGAATTTACTGAAAAACCCGCATTAGACGAAATGCACAGTGTAGTACATTGTATATGAGTGAGTTGCACTGAAAAACTTAGAATTTACTGAAAAACCCGCATTAGACGAAATGCACAGTGTAGTACATTGTATATGAGTGAGTTGCACTGAAAAACTTAGAATTTACCGCAAAAACCCGCATTAGACGAAATGCACAGTGTAGTACATTGTATATGAGTGAGTTGCACTGAAAAACTTAGAATTTACTGAAAAACCCGCATTAGACGAAATGCACAGTGTAGTACATTGTATATGAGTGAGTTGCACTGAAAAACTTAGAATTTACTGAAAAACCCGCATTAGACGAAATGCACAGTGTAGTACATTGTATATGAGTGAGTTGCACTGAAAAACTTAGAATTTACTGAAAAACCCGCATTAGACGAAATGCACAGTGTAGTACATTGTATATGAGTGAGTTGCACTGAAAAACTTTGAATTTACTGAAAAACCCGCATTAGACGAAATGCACAGTGTAGTACATTGTATATGAGTGAGTTGCACTGAAAAACTTAGAATTTACTGAAAATCCCGCATTAGACGAAATGCACAGTGTAGTACATTGTATATGAGTGAGTTGCACTGAAAAACTTAGAATTTACCGAAAAACCCGCATTAGACGAAATGCACAGTGTAGTACATTGTATATGAGTGAGTTGCACTGAAAAACTTAGAATTTACTGAAAAACCCGCATTAGACGAAATGCACAGTGTAGTACATTGTATATGAGTGAGTTGCACTGAAAAACTTAGAATTTACTGAAAAACCCGCATTAGACGAAATGCACAGTGTAGTACATTGTATATGAGTGAGTTGCACTGAAAAACTTAGAATTTACTGAAAAACCCGCATTAGACGAAATGCACAGTGTAGTACATTGTATATGAGTGAGTTGCACTGAAAAACTTAGAATTTACTGAAAAACCCGCATTAGACGAAATGCACAGTGTAGTACATTGTATATGAGTGAGTTGCACTGAAAAACTTAGAATTTACTGAAAAACCCGCATTAGACGAAATGCACAGTGTAGTACATTGTATATGAGTGAGTTGCACTGAAAAACTTAGAATTTACCGAAAAACCCGCATTAGAGGAAATGCACAGTGTAGTACATAGTATATGAGTGAGTTGCACTGAAAAACTTAGAATTTACTGAAAAACCCGCATTAGACGAAATGCACAGTGTAGTACATAGTATATGAGTGAGTTGCACTGAAAAACTTAGAATTTACTGAAAAACCCGCATTAGACAAAATGCACAGTGTAGTACATAGTATATGAGTGAGTTGCACTGAAAAACTTAGAATTTACTGAAAAACCCGCATTAGACGAAATGCACAGTGTAGTACATTGTATATGAGAGAGTTGCACTGAAAAACTTAGAATTTACTGAAAAACCCGCATTAGACGAAATGCACAGTATTACATTGTATATGAGTTAGTTGCACTGAAAAACTTAGAATTTACTGAAAAACCCGCATTAGACGAAATGCACATTGTAGTACATTGTATATGAGTGAGTTGCACTGAAAAACTTAGAATTTACTGAAAAACCCGCATTAGACGAAATGCACAGTGTAGTACATTGTATATGAGTGAGTTGCACTGAAAAACTTAGAATTTACTGTAAAACCCGCATTAGACGAAATGCACAGTGTAGTACATTGTATATGAGTGAGTTGCACTGAAAAACTTAGAATTTACCGCAAAAACCCGCATTAGACGAAACGCACAGTGTAGTACATTGTATATGAGTGAGTTGCACTGAAAAACTTAGAATTTACTGAAAAACCCGCATTAGACGAAATGCACAGTGTAGTACATTGTATATGAGTGAGTTGCACTGAAAAACTTAGAATTTACTGAAAAACCCGCATTAGACGAAATGCACAGTGTAGTACATTGTATATGAGTGAGTTGCACTGAAAAACTTTGAATTTACTGAAAAACCCGCATTAGACGAAATGCACAGTGTAGTACATTGTATATGAGTGAGTTGCACTGAAAAACTTTGAATTTACTGAAAAACCCGCATTAGACGAAATGCACAGTGTAGTACATTGTATATGAGTGAGTTGCACTGAAAAACTTAGAATTTACTGAAAAACCCGCATTAGACGAAATGCACAGTGTAGTACATTGTATATGAGTGAGTTGCACTGAAAAACTTAGAATTTACTGAAAAACCCGCATTAGACGAAATGCACAGTGTAGTACATTGTATATGAGTGAGTTGCACTGAAAAACTTAGAATTTACTGAAAAACCCGCATTAGACGAAATGCACAGTGTAGTACATTGTACATGAGTGAGTTGCACTGAAAAACTTAGAATTTACTGAAAAACCCGCATTAGACGAAATGCACAGTGTAGTACATTCTATATGAGTGAGTTGCACTGAAAAACTTAGAATTTACTGAAAAACCCGCATTAGACGAAATGCACAGTGTAGTACATTCTATATGAGTGAGTTGCACTGAAAAACTTAGAATTTACTGAAAAACCCGCATTAGACGAAATGCACAGTGTAGTACATTCTATATGAGTGAGTTGCACTGAAAAACTTAGAATTTACTGAAAAACCCGCATTAGACGAAATGCACAGTGTAGTACATAGTATATGAGTGAGTTGCATTGAAAAACTTAGAATTTACTGAAAAACCCGCATTAGACGAAATGCACAGTGTAGTACATAGTATATGAGTGAGTTGCACTGAAAAACTTAGAATTTACTGAAAAACCCGCATTAGACGAAATGCACAGTGTAGTACATTGTATATGAGAGAGTTGCACTGAAAAACTTAGAATTTACTGACAAACCCGCATTAGACGAAATGCACAGTGTAGTACATTGTATATGAGTGAGTTGCACTGAAAAACTTAGAATTTACTGAAAAACCCGCATTAGACGAAATGCACAGTGTAGTACATTGTATATGAGTGAGTTGCACTGAAAAACTTAGAATTTACTGAAAAACCCGCATTAGACGAAATGCACAGTGTAGTACATTGTATATGAGTGAGTTACACTGAAAAACTTAGAATTTACCGAAAAACCCGCATTAGAGGAAATGCACAGTGTAGTACATTGTATATGAGTGAGTTGCACTGAAAAACTTAGAATTTACTGAAAAACCCGCATTAGACGAAATGCACAGTGTAGTACATTGTATATGAGTGAGTTGCACTGAAAAACTTAGAATTTACCGAAAAACCCGCATTAGACGAAATGCACAGTGTAGTACATTGTATATGAGTGAGTTGCACTGAAAAACTTAGAATTTACCGAAAAACCCGCATTAGATGAAATGCACACTGTAGTACATTGTATATGAGTGAGTTGCACTGAAAAACTTAGAATTTACTGAAAAACCCGCATTAGACGAAATGCACAGTGTAGTACATTGTATATGATTGAGTTGCACTGAAAAACTTAGAATTTACTGAAAAACCCGCATTAGACGAAATGCACAGTGTAGTACATTGTATATGAGTGAGTTGCACTGAAAAACTTAGAATTTACTGAAAAACCCGCATTAGACGAAATGCACAGTGTAGTACATTGTATATGAGTGAGTTGCACTGAAAAACTTAGAATTTACTGAAAAACCCGCATTAGACGAAATGCACAGTGTAGTACATTGTATATGAGTGAGTTGCACTGAAAAACTTAGAATTTACTGAAAAACCCGCATTAGACGAAATGCACAGTGTAGTACATTGTATATGAGTGAGTTGCACTGAAAAACTTAGAATTTACTGAAAAACCCGCATTAGACGAAATGCACAGTGTAGTACATTGTATATGAGTGAGTTGCACTGAAAAACTTAGAATTTACTGAAAAACCCGCATTAGACGAAATGCACAGTGTAGTACATTGTATATGAGTGAGTTGCACTGAAAAACTTAGAATTTACTGAAAAAACCCGCATTAGACGAAATGCACAGTGTAGTACATTGTATATGAGTGAGTTGCACTGAAAA
>NW_028228213.1:0-27969 GCF_978045245.1 Mus caroli | reverse complement strand
GCACAGTGTAGTACATAGTATATGAGTGAGTTGCACTGAAAAACTCTAGAATATAAGAAACGCACAGTGTAGTACATAGTATATGAGTGAGTTGCACTGAAAAACTTAGAATATAAGAAACGCACAGTGTAGTACATAGTATATGAGTGAGTTGCACTGAAAAACTTAGAATATAAGAAACGCACAGTGTAGTACATAGTATATGAGTGAGTTGCACTGAAAAACTTAGAATATAAGAAACGCACAGTGTAGTACATAGTATATGAGTGAGTTGCACTGAAAAACTTAGAATATAAGAAACGCACAGTGTAGTACATAGTATATGAGTGAGTTGCACTGAAAAACTTAGAATATAAGAAACGCACAGTGTAGTACATAGTATATGAGTGAGTTGCACTGAAAAACTTAGAATATAAGAAACGCACAGTGTAGTACATAGTATATGAGTGAGTTGCACTGAAAAACTTAGAATATAAGAAACGCACAGTGTAGTACATAGTATATGAGTGAGTTGCACTGAAAAACTTAGAATATAAGAAACGCACAGTGTAGTACATAGTATATGAGTGAGTTGCACTGAAAAACTTAGAATATAAGAAACGCACAGTGTAGTACATAGTATATGAGTGAGTTGCACTGAAAAACTTAGAATATAAGAAACGCACAGTGTAGTACATAGTATATGAGTGAGTTGCACTGAAAAACTTAGAATATCAGAAACGCACAGTGTAGTACATAGTATATGAGTGAGTTGCACTGAAAAACTTAGAATATCAGAAACGCACAGTGTAGTACATAGTATATGAGTGAGTTGCACTGAAAAACTTAGAATATCAGAAACGCACAGTGTAGTACATAGTATATGAGTGAGTTGCACTGAAAAACTTAGAATATCAGAAACGCACAGTGTAGTACATAGTATATGAGTGAGTTGCACTGAAAAACTTAGAATATAAGAAACGCACAGTGTAGTACATAGTATATGAGTGAGTTGCACTGAAAAACTTAGAATATAAGAAACGCACAGTGTAGTACATAGTATATGAGTGAGTTGCACTGAAAAACTTAGAATATCAGAAACGCACAGTGTAGTACATAGTATATGAGTGAGTTGCACTGAAAAACTTAGAATATCAGAAACGCACAGTGTAGTACATAGTATATGAGTGAGTTGCACTGAAAAACTTAGAATATAAGAAACGCACAGTGTAGTACATAGTATATGAGTGAGTTGCACTGAAAAACTTAGAATATAAGAAACGCACAGTGTAGTACATAGTATATGAGTGAGTTGCACTGAAAAACTCTAGAATATAAGAAACGCACAGTGTAGTACATAGTATATGAGTGAGTTGCACTGAAAAACTCTAGAATATAAGAAACGCACAGTGTAGTACAGAGTATATGAGTGAGTTGCACTGAAAAACTCTAGAATATAAGAAACGCACAGTGTAGTACAGAGTATATGAGTGAGTTGCACTGAAAAACTTAGAATATAAGAGACGCACAGTGTAGTACATAGTATATGAGTGAGTTGCACTGAAAAACTTAGAATATAAGAAACGCACAGTGTAGTACATAGTATATGAGTGAGTTGCACTGAAAAACTTAGAATATAAGAAACGCACAGTGTAGTACATAGTATATGAGTGAGTTGCACTGAAAAACTTAGAATATAAGAAACGCACAGTGTAGTACATAGTATATGAGTGAGTTGCACTGAAAAACTTAGAATATAAGAAACGCACAGTGTAGTACATAGTATATGAGTGAGTTGCACTGAAAAACTTAGAATATAAGAAACGCACAGTGTAGTACATAGTATATGAGTGAGTTGCACTGAAAAACTTAGAATATAAGAAACGCACAGTGTAGTACATAGTATATGAGTGAGTTGCACTGAAAAACTTAGAATATCAGAAACGCACAGTGTAGTACATAGTATATGAGTGAGTTGCACTGAAAAACTTAGAATATCAGAAACGCACAGTGTAGTACATAGTATATGAGTGAGTTGCACTGAAAAACTTAGAATATCAGAAACGCACAGTGTAGTACATAGTATATGAGTGAGTTGCACTGAAAAACTTAGAATATCAGAAACGCACAGTGTAGTACATAGTATATGAGTGAGTTGCACTGAAAAACTTAGAATATCAGAAACGCACAGTGTAGTACATAGTATATGAGTGAGTTGCACTGAAAAACTTAGAATATCAGAAACGCACAGTGTAGTACATAGTATATGAGTGAGTTGCACTGAAAAACTTAGAATATCAGAAACGCACAGTGTAGTACATAGTATATGAGTGAGTTGCACTGAAAAACTTAGAATATAAGAAACGCACAGTGTAGTACATAGTATATGAGTGAGTTGCACTGAAAAACTTAGAATATAAGAAACGCACAGTGTAGTACATAGTATATGAGTGAGTTGCACTGAAAAACTTAGAATATCAGAAACGCACAGTGTAGTACATAGTATATGAGTGAGTTGCACTGAAAAACTTAGAATATCAGAAACGCACAGTGTAGTACATAGTATATGAGTGAGTTGCACTGAAAAACTTAGAATATCAGAAACGCACAGTGTAGTACATAGTATATGAGTGAGTTGCACTGAAAAACTTAGAATATCAGAAACGCACAGTGTAGTACATAGTATATGAGTGAGTTGCACTGAAAAACTTAGAATATCAGAAACGCACAGTGTAGTACATAGTATATGAGTGAGTTGCACTGAAAAACTTAGAATATAAGAAACGCACAGTGTAGTACATAGTATATGAGTGAGTTGCACTGAAAAACTTAGAATATAAGAAACGCACAGTGTAGTACATAGTATATGAGTGAGTTGCACTGAAAAACTTAGAATATAAGAAACGCACAGTGTAGTACATAGTATATGAGTGAGTTGCACTGAAAAACTTAGAATATCAGAAACGCACAGTGTAGTACATAGTATATGAGTGAGTTGCACTGAAAAACTTAGAATATCAGAAACGCACAGTGTAGTACATAGTATATGAGTGAGTTGCACTGAAAAACTTAGAATATCAGAAACGCACAGTGTAGTACATAGTATATGAGTGAGTTGCACTGAAAAACTTAGAATATCAGAAACGCACAGTGTAGTACATAGTATATGAGTGAGTTGCACTGAAAAACTTAGAATATCAGAAACGCACAGTGTAGTACATAGTATATGAGTGAGTTGCACTGAAAAACTTAGAATATCAGAAACGCACAGTGTAGTACATAGTATATGAGTGAGTTGCACTGAAAAACTTAGAATATCAGAAACGCACAGTGTAGTACATAGTATATGAGTGAGTTGCACTGAAAAACTTAGAATATCAGAAACGCACAGTGTAGTACATAGTATATGAGTGAGTTGCACTGAAAAACTTAGAATATCAGAAACGCACAGTGTAGTACATAGTATATGAGTGAGTTGCACTGAAAAACTTAGAATATCAGAAACGCACAGTGTAGTACATAGTATATGAGTGAGTTGCACTGAAAAACTTAGAATATAAGAAACGCACAGTGTAGTACATAGTATATGAGTGAGTTGCACTGAAAAACTTAGAATATAAGAAACGCACAGTGTAGTACATAGTATATGAGTGAGTTGCACTGAAAAACTTAGAATATAAGAAACGCACAGTGTAGTACATAGTATATGAGTGAGTTGCACTGAAAAACTTAGAATATCAGAAACGCACAGTGTAGTACATAGTATATGAGTGAGTTGCACTGAAAAACTTAGAATATCAGAAACGCACAGTGTAGTACATAGTATATGAGTGAGTTGCACTGAAAAACTTAGAATATAAGAAACGCACAGTGTAGTACATAGTATATGAGTGAGTTGCACTGAAAAACTTAGAATATCAGAAACGCACAGTGTAGTACATAGTATATGAGTGAGTTGCACTGAAAAACTTAGAATATCAGAAACGCACAGTGTAGTACATAGTATATGAGTGAGTTGCACTGAAAAACTTAGAATATAAGAAACGCACAGTGTAGTACATAGTATATGAGTGAGTTGCACTGAAAAACTTAGAATATAAGAAACGCACAGTGTAGTACATAGTATATGAGTGAGTTGCACTGAAAAACTTAGAATATCAGAAACGCACAGTGTAGTACATAGTATATGAGTGAGTTGCACTGAAAAACTTAGAATATAAGAAACGCACAGTGTAGTACATAGTATATGAGTGAGTTGCACTCAAAAACTTAGAATATAAGAAACGCACAGTGTAGTACATAGTATATGAGTGAGTTGCACTGAAAAACTCTAGAATATAAGAAACGCACAGTGTGTAGTACATAGTATATGAGTGAGTTGCACTGAAAAACTCTAGAATATAAGAAACGCACAGTGTAGTACATAGTATATGAGTGAGTTGCACTGAAAAACTTAGAATATAAGAAACGCACAGTGTAGTACATAGTATATGAGTGAGTTGCACTGAAAAACTTAGAATATAAGAAACGCACAGTGTAGTACATAGTATATGAGTGAGTTGCACTGAAAAACTTAGAATATAAGAAACGCACAGTGTAGTACATAGTATATGAGTGAGTTGCACTGAAAAACTTAGAATATAAGAAACGCACAGTGTAGTACATAGTATATGAGTGAGTTGCACTGAAAAACTTAGAATATAAGAAACGCACAGTGTAGTACATAGTATATGAGTGAGTTGCACTGAAAAACTTAGAATATAAGAAACGCACAGTGTAGTACATAGTATATGAGTGAGTTGCACTGAAAAACTTAGAATATAAGAAACGCACAGTGTAGTACATAGTATATGAGTGAGTTGCACTGAAAAACTTAGAATATAAGAAACGCACAGTGTAGTACATAGTATATGAGTGAGTTGCACTGAAAAACTTAGAATATAAGAAACGCACAGTGTAGTACATAGTATATGAGTGAGTTGCACTGAAAAACTTAGAATATAAGAAACGCACAGTGTAGTACATAGTATATGAGTGGGTTGCACTGAAAAACTTAGAATATAAGAAACGCACAGTGTAGTACATAGTATATGAGTGGTTGCACTGAAAAACTTAGAATATAAGAAACGCACAGTGTAGTACATAGTATATGAGTGGGTTGCACTGAAAAACTTAGAATATAAGAAAAGCACAGTGTAGTACATAGTATATGAGTGAGTTGCACTGAAAAACTTAGAATATAAGAAACGCACAGTGTAGTACATAGTATATGAGTGAGTTGCACTGAAAAACTTAGAATATAAGAAACGCACAGTGTAGTACATAGTATATGAGTGAGTTGCACTGAAAAACTTAGAATATCAGAAACGCACAGTGTAGTACATAGTATATGAGTGAGTTGCACTGAAAAACTTAGAATATCAGAAACGCACAGTGTAGTACATAGTATATGAGTGAGTTGCACTGAAAAACTTAGAATATCAGAAACGCACAGTGTAGTACATAGTATATGAGTGAGTTGCACTGAAAAACTTAGAATATCAGAAACGCACAGTGTAGTACATAGTATATGAGTGAGTTGCACTGAAAAACTTAGAATATAAGAAACGCACAGTGTAGTACATAGTATATGAGTGAGTTGCACTGAAAAACTTAGAATATAAGAAACGCACAGTGTAGTACATAGTATATGAGTGAGTTGCACTGAAAAACTTAGAATATAAGAAACGCACAGTGTAGTACATAGTATATGAGTGAGTTGCACTGAAAAACTTAGAATATAAGAAACGCACAGTGTAGTACATAGTATATGAGTGAGTTGCACTGAAAAACTTAGAATATAAGAAACGCACAGTGTAGTACATAGTATATGAGTGAGTTGCACTGAAAAACTTAGAATATAAGAAACGCACAGTGTAGTACATAGTATATGAGTGAGTTGCACTGAAAAACTTAGAATATAAGAAACGCACAGTGTAGTACATAGTATATGAGTGAGTTGCACTGAAAAACTTAGAATATAAGAAACGCACAGTGTAGTACATAGTATATGAGTGAGTTGCACTGAAAAACTTAGAATATAAGAAACGCACAGTGTAGTACATAGTATATGAGTGAGTTGCACTGAAAAACTTGGAATATAAGAAACGCACAGTGTAGTACATAGTATATGAGTGAGTTGCACTGAAAAACTTGGAATATAAGAAACGCACAGTGTAGTACATAGTATATGAGTGAGTTGCACTGAAAAACTTAGAATATAAGAAACGCACAGTGTAGTACATAGTATATGAGTGAGTTGCACTGAAAAACTTAGAATATAAGAAACGCACAGTGTAGTACATAGTATATGAGTGAGTTGCACTGAAAAACTCTAGAATATAAGAAACGCACAGTGTAGTACATAGTATATGAGTGAGTTGCACTGAAAAACTCTAGAATATAAGAAACGCACAGTGTAGTACATAGTATATGAGTGAGTTGCACTGAAAAACTTAGAATATAAGAAACGCACAGTGTAGTACATAGTATATGAGTGAGTTGCACTCAAAAACTTAGAATATAAGAAACGCACAGTGTAGTACATAGTATATGAGTGAGTTGCACTGAAAAACTTAGAATATAAGAAACGCACAGTGTAGTACATAGTATATGAGTGAGTTGCACTGAAAAACTTAGAATATAAGAAACGCACAGTGTAGTACATAGTATATGAGTGAGTTGCACTGAAAAACTTAGAATATAAGAAACGCACAGTGTAGTACATAGTATATGAGTGAGTTGCACTGAAAAACTTAGAATATAAGAAACGCACAGTGTAGTACATAGTATATGAGTGAGTTGCACTGAAAAACTTAGAATATAAGAAACGCACAGTGTAGTACATAGTATATGAGTGAGTTGCACTGAAAAACTTAGAATATAAGAAACGCACAGTGTAGTACATAGTATATGAGTGAGTTGCACTGAAAAACTTAGAATATAAGAAACGCACAGTGTAGTACATAGTATATGAGTGAGTTGCACTGAAAAACTTAGAATATAAGAAACGCACAGTGTAGTACATAGTATATGAGTGAGTTGCACTGAAAAACTTAGAATATAAGAAACGCACAGTGTAGTACATAGTATATGAGTGAGTTGCACTGAAAAACTTAGAATATAAGAAACGCACAGTGTAGTACATAGTATATGAGTGAGTTGCACTGAAAAACTTAGAATATAAGAAACGCACAGTGTAGTACATAGTATATGAGTGAGTTGCCTTGAAAAACTTGAATATAAGAAACGCACAGTGTAGTACATAGTATATGAGTGAGTTGCACTGAAAAACTTGAATATAAGAAACGCACAGTGTAGTACATAGTATATGAGTGAGTTGCACTGAAAAACTTAGAATATAAGAAACGCACAGTGTAGTACATAGTATATGAGTGAGTTGCACTGAAAAACTTAGAATATAAGAAACGCACAGTGTAGTACATAGTATATGAGTGAGTTGCACTGAAAAACTCTAGAATATAAGAAACGCACAGTGTAGTACATAGTATATGAGTGAGTTGCACTGAAAAACTCTAGAATATAAGAAACGCACAGTGTAGTACATAGTATATGAGTGAGTTGCACTGAAAAACTTAGAATATAAGAAACGCACAGTGTAGTACATAGTATATGAGTGAGTTGCACTCAAAAACTTAGAATATAAGAAACGCACAGTGTAGTACATAGTATATGAGTGAGTTGCACTGAAAAACTTAGAATATAAGAAACGCACAGTGTACTACATACTATATGAGTGAGTTGCACTGAAAAACTTAGAATATAAGAAACGCACAGTGTAGTACATAGTATATGAGTGAGTTGCACTGAAAAACTTAGAATATAAGAAACGCACAGTGTAGTACATAGTATATGAGTGAGTTGCACTGAAAAACTTAGAATATAAGAAACGCACAGTGTAGTACATAGTATATGAGTGAGTTGCACTGAAAAACTTAGAATATAAGAAACGCACAGTGTAGTACATAGTATATGAGTGAGTTGCACTGAAAAACTCTAGAATATAAGAAACGCACAGTGTAGTACATAGTATATGAGTGAGTTGCACTGAAAAACTTAGAATATAAGAAACGCACAGTGTAGTACATAGTATATGAGTGAGTTGCACTGAAAAACTTAGAATATAAGAAACGCACAGTGTAGTACATAGTATATGAGTGAGTTGCACTGAAAAACTTAGAATATAAGAAACGCACAGTGTAGTACATAGTATATGAGTGAGTTGCACTGAAAAACTCTAGAATATAAGAAACGCACAGTGTAGTACATAGTATATGAGTGAGTTGCACTGAAAAACTTAGAATATAAGAAACGCACAGTGTAGTACATAGTATATGAGTGAGTTGCACTCAAAAACTTAGAATATAAGAAACGCACAGTGTAGTACATAGTATATGAGTGAGTTGCACTGAAAAACTTAGAATATAAGAAACGCACAGTGTAGTACATAGTATATGAGTGAGTTGCACTGAAAAACTTAGAATATAAGAAACGCACAGTGTAGTACATAGTATATGAGTGAGTTGCACTGAAAAACTTAGAATATAAGAAACGCACAGTGTAGTACATAGTATATGAGTGAGTTGCACTCAAAAACTTAGAATATAAGAAACGCACAGTGTAGTACATAGTATATGAGTGAGTTGCACTGAAAAACTTAGAATATAAGAAACGCACAGTGTAGTACATAGTATATGAGTGAGTTGCACTGAAAAACTTAGAATATAAGAAACGCACAGTGTAGTATATAGTATATGATTGAGTTGCACTGAAAAACTTAGAATTTACTGAAAAACCGCATTACACGAAATGCACAGTGTAGTACATAGTATATGAGTGAGTTGCACTGAAAAACTTAGAATATAAGAAACGCACAGTGTAGTACATAGTATATGAGTGAGTTGCACTGAAAAACTTAGAATATAAGAAACGCACAGTGTAGTACATAGTATATGAGTGAGTTGCACTGAAAAACTTAGAATATAAGAAACGCACAGTGTAGTACATAGTATATGAGTGAGTTGCACTGAAAAACTTAGAATATAAGAAACGCACAGTGTAGTACATAGTATATGAGTGAGTTGCACTGAAAAAACTTAGAATATAAGAAACGCACAGTGTAGTACATAGTATATGAGTGAGTTGCACTGAAAAACTTAGAATATAAGAAACGCACAGTGTAGTACATAGTATATGAGTGAGTTGCCTTGAAAAACTTGGAATATAAGAAACGCACAGTGTAGTACATAGTATATGAGTGAGTTGCACTGAAAAACTTGGAATATAAGAAACGCACAGTGTAGTACATAGTATATGAGTGAGTTGCACTGAAAAACTTAGAATATAAGAAACGCACAGTGTAGTACATAGTATATGAGTGAGTTGCACTGAAAAACTTAGAATATAAGAAACGCACAGTGTAGTACATAGTATATGAGTGAGTTGCACTGAAAAACTCTAGAATATAAGAAACGCACAGTGTAGTACATAGTATATGAGTGAGTTGCACTGAAAAACTCTAGAATATAAGAAACGCACAGTGTAGTACATAGTATATGAGTGAGTTGCACTGAAAAACTTAGAATATAAGAAACGCACAGTGTAGTACATAGTATATGAGTGAGTTGCACTCAAAAACTTAGAATATAAGAAACGCACAGTGTAGTACATAGTATATGAGTGAGTTGCACTGAAAAACTTAGAATATAAGAAACGCACAGTGTACTACATACTATATGAGTGAGTTGCACTGAAAAACTTAGAATATAAGAAACGCACAGTGTAGTACATAGTATATGAGTGAGTTGCACTGAAAAACTTAGAATATAAGAAACGCACAGTGTAGTACATAGTATATGAGTGAGTTGCACTGAAAAACTTAGAATATAAGAAACGCACAGTGTAGTACATAGTATATGAGTGAGTTGCACTGAAAAACTTAGAATATAAGAAACGCACAGTGTAGTACATAGTATATGAGTGAGTTGCACTGAAAAACTCTAGAATATAAGAAACGCACAGTGTAGTACATAGTATATGAGTGAGTTGCACTGAAAAACTTAGAATATAAGAAACGCACAGTGTAGTACATAGTATATGAGTGAGTTGCACTCAAAAACTTAGAATATAAGAAACGCACAGTGTAGTACATAGTATATGAGTGAGTTGCACTGAAAAACTTAGAATATAAGAAACGCACAGTGTAGTACATAGTATATGAGTGAGTTGCACTGAAAAACTTAGAATATAAGAAACGCACAGTGTAGTACATAGTATATGAGTGAGTTGCACTGAAAAACTTAGAATATAAGAAACGCACAGTGTAGTACATAGTATATGAGTGAGTTGCACTCAAAAACTTAGAATATAAGAAACGCACAGTGTAGTACATAGTATATGAGTGAGTTGCACTGAAAAACTTAGAATATAAGAAACGCACAGTGTAGTACATAGTATATGAGTGAGTTGCACTGAAAAACTTAGAATATAAGAAACGCACAGTGTAGTATATAGTATATGATTGAGTTGCACTGAAAAACTTAGAATTTACTGAAAAACCCGCATTACACGAAATGCACAGTGTAGTACATAGTATATGAGTGAGTTGCACTGAAAAACTTAGAATATAAGAAACGCACAGTGTAGTACATAGTATATGAGTGAGTTGCACTGAAAAACTTAGAATATAAGAAACGCACAGTGTAGTACATAGTATATGAGTGAGTTGCACTGAAAAACTTAGAATATAAGAAACGCACAGTGTAGTACATAGTATATGAGTGAGTTGCACTGAAAAACTTAGAATATAAGAAACGCACAGTGTAGTACATAGTATATGAGTGAGTTGCACTGAAAAACTTAGAATATAAGAAACGCACAGTGTAGTACATAGTATATGAGTGAGTTGCACTGAAAAACTTAGAATATAAGAAACGCACAGTGTAGTACATAGTATATGAGTGAGTTGCACTGAAAAACTTAGAATATAAGAAACGCACAGTGTAGTACATAGTATATGAGTGAGTTGCACTGAAAAACTTAGAATATAAGAAACGCACAGTGTAGTACATAGTATATGAGTGAGTTGCACTGAAAAACTTAGAATATAAGAAACGCACAGTGTAGTACATAGTATATGAGTGAGTTGCACTGAAAAACTTAGAATATAAGAAACGCACAGTGTAGTACATAGTGTATGAGTGAGTTGCACTGAAAAACTTAGAATATAAGAAACGCACAGTGTAGTACATAGTGTATGAGTGAGTTGCACTGAAAAACTTAGAATATCAGAAACGCACAGTGTAGTACATAGTATATGAGTGAGTTGCACTGAAAAACTTAGAATATCAGAAACGCACAGTGTAGTACATAGTATATGAGTGAGTTGCACTGAAAAACTTAGAATATAAGAAACGCACAGTGTAGTACATAGTATATGAGTGAGTTGCACTGAAAAACTTAGAATATAAGAAACGCACAGTGTAGTACATAGTATATGAGTGAGTTGCACTGAAAAACTTAGAATATAAGAAACGCACAGTGTAGTACATAGTATATGAGTGAGTTGCACTGAAAAACTTAGAATATAAGAAACGCACAGTGTAGTACATAGTATATGAGTGAGTTGCACTCAAAAACTTAGAATATAAGAAACGCACAGTGTAGTACATAGTATATGAGTGAGTTGCACTGAAAAACTCTAGAATATAAGAAACGCACAGTGTAGTACATAGTATATGAGTGAGTTGCACTGAAAAACTCTAGAATATAAGAAACGCACAGTGTAGTACATAGTATATGAGTGAGTTGCACTGAAAAACTTAGAATATAAGAAACGCACAGTGTAGTACATAGTATATGAGTGAGTTGCACTCAAAAACTTAGAATATAAGAAACGCACAGTGTAGTACATAGTATATGAGTGAGTTGCACTGAAAAACTTAGAATATAAGAAACGCACAGTGTAGTACATAGTATATGAGTGAGTTGCACTGAAAAACTTAGAATATAAGAAACGCACAGTGTAGTACATAGTATATGAGTGAGTTGCACTGAAAAACTTAGAATATAAGAAACGCACAGTGTAGTACATAGTATATGAGTGAGTTGCACTGAAAAACTTAGAATATAAGAAACGCACAGTGTAGTACATAGTATATGAGTGAGTTGCACTGAAAAACTTAGAATATAAGAAACGCACAGTGTAGTACATAGTATATGAGTGAGTTGCACTCAAAAACTTAGAATATAAGAAACGCACAGTGTAGTACATAGTATATGAGTGAGTTGCACTGAAAAACTTAGAATATAAGAAACGCACAGTGTAGTACATAGTATATGAGTGAGTTGCACTGAAAAACTTAGAATATAAGAAACGCACAGTACATAGTATATGAGTGAGTTGCACTGAAAAACTTAGAATATAAGAAACGCACAGTGTAGTACATAGTATATGAGTGAGTTGCACTGAAAAACTTAGAATATAAGAAACGCACAGTGTAGTACATAGTATATGAGTGAGTTGCACTGAAAAACTTAGAATATAAGAAACGCACAGTGTAGTACATAGTATATGAGTGAGTTGCACTGAAAAACTTAGAATATAAGAAACGCACAGTGTAGTACATAGTATATGAGTGAGTTGCACTGAAAAACTTAGAATATAAGAAACGCACAGTGTAGTACATAGTATATGAGTGAGTTGCACTGAAAAACTTAGAATATAAGAAACGCACAGTGTAGTACATAGTATATGAGTGAGTTGCACTGAAAAACTTAGAATATAAGAAACGCACAGTGTAGTACATAGTATATGAGTGAGTTGCACTGAAAAACTTAGAATATAAGAAACGCACAGTGTAGTACATAGTATATGAGTGAGTTGCACTGAAAAACTTAGAATATAAGAAACGCACAGTGTAGTACATAGTATATGAGTGAGTTGCACTGAAAAACTTAGAATATAAGAAACGCACAGTGTAGTACATAGTATATGAGTGAGTTGCACTGAAAAACTTAGAATATAAGAAACGCACAGTGTAGTACATAGTATATGAGTGAGTTGCACTGAAAAACTTAGAATATAAGAAACGCACAGTGTAGTACATAGTATATGAGTGAGTTGCACTGAAAAACTTAGAATATAAGAAACGCACAGTGTAGTACATAGTATATGAGTGAATTGCACTGAAAAACTTAGAATTTACTGAAAAACCCGCATTACACGAAATGCACAGTGTAGTACATATACTATGGTATATGAGTGAGTTGCACTGAAAAACTTAGAATATAAGAAACGCACAGTGTAGTACATAGTATATGAGTGAGTTGCACTGAAAAACTTAGAATATAAGAAACGCACAGTGTAGTACATAGTATATGAGTGAGTTGCACTGAAAAACTTAGAATATAAGAAACGCACAGTGTAGTACATAGTATATGAGTGAGTTGCACTGAAAAACTTAGAATATAAGAAACGCACAGTGTAGTACATAGTATATGAGTGAGTTGCACTGAAAAACTTAGAATATAAGAAACGCACAGTGTAGTACATAGTATATGAGTGAGTTGCACTGAAAAACTTAGAATATAAGAAACGCACAGTGTAGTACATAGTATATGAGTGAGTTGCACTGAAAAACTTAGAATATAAGAAACGCACAGTGTAGTACATAGTATATGAGTGAGTTGCACTGAAAAACTTAGAATATAAGAAACGCACAGTGTAGTACATAGTATATGAGTGAGTTGCACTGAAAAACTTAGAATATAAGAAACGCACAGTGTAGTACATAGTATATGAGTGAGTTGCACTGAAAAACTTAGAATATAAGAAACGCACAGTGTAGTACATAGTATATGAGTGAGTTGCACTCAAAAACTTAGAATATAAGAAACGCACAGTGTAGTACATAGTATATGAGTGAGTTGCACTGAAAAACTTAGAATATAAGAAACGCACAGTGTAGTACATAGTATATGAGTGAGTTGCACTGAAAAACTTAGAATATAAGAAACGCACAGTGTAGTACATAGTATATGAGTGAGTTGCACTGAAAAACTTAGAATATAAGAAACGCACAGTGTAGTACATAGTATATGAGTGAGTTGCACTGAAAAACTTAGAATATAAGAAACGCACAGTGTAGTACATAGTATATGAGTGAGTTGCACTGAAAAACTTAGAATATAAGAAACGCACAGTGTAGTACATAGTATATGAGTGAGTTGCACTGAAAAACTTAGAATATAAGAAACGCACAGTGTAGTACATAGTATATGAGTGAGTTGCACTGAAAAACTTAGAATATAAGAAACGCACAGTGTAGTACATAGTATATGAGTGAGTTGCACTGAAAAACTTAGAATATAAGAAACGCACAGTGTAGTACATAGTATATGAGTGAGTTGCACTGAAAAACTTAGAATATGAGAAACGCACAGTGTAGTACATAGTATATGATTGAGTTGCACTGAAAAACTTAGAATATGAGAAACGCACAGTGTAGTACATAGTATATGAGTGAGTTGCACTGAAAAACTTAGAATATGAGAAACGCACAGTGTAGTACATAGTATATGAGTGAGTTGCACTGAAAAACTTAGAATATGAGAAACGCACAGTGTAGTACATAGTATATGAGTGAGTTGCACTGAAAAACTTAGAATATGAGAAACGCACAGTGTAGTACATAGTATATGAGTGAGTTGCACTGAAAAACTTAGAATATAAGAAACGCACAGTGTAGTACATAGTATATGAGTGAGTTGCACTGAAAAACTTAGAATATAAGAAACGCACAGTGTAGTACATAGTATATGAGTGAGTTGCACTGAAAAACTTAGAATATCAGAAACGCACAGTGTAGTACATAGTATATGAGTGAGTTGCACTGAAAAACTTAGAATATCAGAAACGCACACTGTAGTACATAGTATATGAGTGAGTTGCACTGAAAAACTTAGAATATCAGAAACGCACAGTGTAGTACATAGTATATGAGTGAGTTGCACTGAAAAACTTAGAATATCAGAAACGCACAGTGTAGTACATAGTATATGAGTGAGTTGCACTGAAAAACTTAGAATATAAGAAACGCACAGTGTAGTACATAGTATATGAGTGAGTTGCACTGAAAAACTTAGAATATAAGAAACGCACAGTGTAGTACATAGTATATGAGTGAGTTGCACTGAAAAACTTAGAATATAAGAAACGCACAGTGTAGTACATAGTATATGAGTGAGTTGCACTGAAAAACTTAGAATATAAGAAACGCACAGTGTAGTACATAGTATATGAGTGAGTTGCACTGAAAAACTTAGAATATAAGAAACGCACAGTGTAGTACATAGTATATGAGTGAGTTGCACTGAAAAACTTAGAATATAAGAAACGCACAGTGTAGTACATAGTATATGAGTGAGTTGCACTCAAAAACTTAGAATATAAGAAACGCACAGTGTAGTACATAGTATATGAGTGAGTTGCACTGAAAAACTCTAGAATATAAGAAACGCACAGTGTAGTACATAGTATATGAGTGAGTTGCACTGAAAAACTCTAGAATATAAGAAACGCACAGTGTAGTACATAGTATATGAGTGAGTTGCACTGAAAAACTTAGAATATAAGAAACGCACAGTGTAGTACATAGTATATGAGTGAGTTGCACTGAAAAACTTAGAATATAAGAAACGCACAGTGTAGTACATAGTATATGAGTGAGTTGCACTGAAAAACTTAGAATATAAGAAACGCACAGTGTAGTACATAGTATATGAGTGAGTTGCACTGAAAAACTTAGAATATAAGAAACGCACAGTGTAGTACATAGTATATGAGTGAGTTGCACTGAAAAACTTAGAATATAAGAAACGCACAGTGTAGTACATAGTATATGAGTGAGTTGCACTGAAAAACTTAGAATATAAGAAACGCACAGTGTAGTACATAGTATATGAGTGAGTTGCACTGAAAAACTTAGAATATAAGAAACGCACAGTGTAGTACATAGTATATGAGTGAGTTGCACTGAAAAACTTAGAATATAAGAAACGCACAGTGTAGTACATAGTATATGAGTGAGTTGCACTGAAAAACTTAGAATATAAGAAACGCACAGTGTAGTACATAGTATATGAGTGAGTTGCACTGAAAAACTTAGAATATAAGAAACGCACAGTGTAGTACATAGTATATGAGTGAGTTGCACTGAAAAACTTAGAATATAAGAAACGCACAGTGTAGTACATAGTATATGAGTGAGTTGCACTGAAAAACTTAGAATATAAGAAACGCACAGTGTAGTACATAGTATATGAGTGAGTTGCACTGAAAAACTTAGAATATAAGAAACGCACAGTGTAGTACATAGTATATGAGTGAGTTGCACTGAAAAACTTAGAATATAAGAAACGCACAGTGTAGTACATAGTATATGAGTGAGTTGCACTGAAAAACTTAGAATATAAGAAACGCACAGTGTAGTATATAGTATATGAGTGAATTGCACTGAAAAACTTAGAATTTACTGAAAAACCCGCATTACACGAAATGCACAGTGTAGTACATAGTATATGAGTGAGTTGCACTGAAAAACTTAGAATATAAGAAACGCACAGTGTAGTACATAGTATATGAGTGAGTTGCACTGAAAAACTTAGAATATAAGAAACGCACAGTGTAGTACATAGTATATGAGTGAGTTGCACTGAAAAACTTAGAATATAAGAAACGCACAGTGTAGTACATAGTATATGAGTGAGTTGCACTGAAAAACTTAGAATATAAGAAACGCACAGTGTAGTACATAGTATATGAGTGAGTTGCACTGAAAAACTTAGAATATAAGAAACGCACAGTGTAGTACATAGTATATGAGTGAGTTGCACTGAAAAACTTAGAATATAAGAAACGCACAGTGTAGTACATAGTATATGAGTGAGTTGCACTGAAAAACTTAGAATATAAGAAACGCACAGTGTAGTACATAGTATATGAGTGAGTTGCACTGAAAAACTTAGAATATAAGAAACGCACAGTGTAGTACATAGTATATGAGTGAGTTGCACTGAAAAACTTAGAATATAAGAAACGCACAGTGTAGTACATAGTATATGAGTGAGTTGCACTGAAAAACTTAGAATATAAGAAACGCACAGTGTAGTATATAGTATATGAGTGAGTTGCACTGAAAAACTTAGAATATAAGAAACGCACAGTGTAGTACATAGTATATGAGTGAGTTGCACTGAAAAACTTAGAATATAAGAAACGCACAGTGTAGTACATAGTATATGAGTGAGTTGCACTGAAAAACTTAGAATATAAGAAACGCACAGTGTAGTACATAGTATATGAGTGAGTTGCACTGAAAAACTTAGAATATAAGAAACGCACAGTGTAGTACATAGTATATGAGTGAGTTGCACTGAAAAACTTAGAATATAAGAAACGCACAGTGTAGTACATAGTATATGAGTGAGTTGCACTGAAAAACTTAGAATATAAGAAACGCACAGTGTAGTACATAGTATATGAGTGAGTTGCACTGAAAAACTTAGAATATAAGAAACGCACAGTGTAGTACATAGTATATGAGTGAGTTGCACTGAAAAACTTAGAATATAAGAAACGCACAGTGTAGTACATAGTATATGAGTGAGTTGCACTGAAAAACTTAGAATATAAGAAACGCACAGTGTAGTACATAGTATATGAGTGAGTTGCACTGAAAAACTTAGAATATAAGAAACGCACAGTGTAGTACATAGTATATGATTGAGTTGCACTGAAAAACTTAGAATATGAGAAACGCACAGTGTAGTACATAGTATATGAGTGAGTTGCACTGAAAAACTTAGAATATGAGAAACGCACAGTGTAGTACATAGTATATGAGTGAGTTGCACTGAAAAACTTAGAATATGAGAAACGCACAGTGTAGTACATAGTATATGAGTGAGTTGCACTGAAAAACTTAGAATATGAGAAACGCACAGTGTAGTACATAGTATATGAGTGAGTTGCACTGAAAAACTTAGAATATAAGAAACGCACAGTGTAGTACATAGTATATGAGTGAGTTGCACTGAAAAACTTAGAATATAAGAAACGCACAGTGTAGTACATAGTATATGAGTGAGTTGCACTGAAAAACTTAGAATATCAGAAACGCACAGTGTAGTACATAGTATATGAGTGAGTTGCACTGAAAAACTTAGAATATCAGAAACGCACAGTGTAGTACATAGTATATGAGTGAGTTGCACTGAAAAACTTAGAATATCAGAAACGCACAGTGTAGTACATAGTATATGAGTGAGTTGCACTGAAAAACTTAGAATATCAGAAACGCACAGTATAGTACATAGTATATGAGTGAGTTGCACTGAAAAACTTAGAATATAAGAAACGCACAGTGTAGTACATAGTATATGAGTGAGTTGCACTGAAAAACTTAGAATATAAGAAACGCACAGTGTAGTACATAGTATATGAGTGAGTTGCACTGAAAAACTTAGAATATAAGAAACGCACAGTGTAGTACATAGTATATGAGTGAGTTGCACTGAAAAACTTAGAATATAAGAAACGCACAGTGTAGTACATAGTATATGAGTGAGTTGCACTGAAAAACTTAGAATATAAGAAACGCACAGTGTAGTACATAGTATATGAGTGAGTTGCACTGAAAAACTTAGAATATAAGAAACGCACAGTGTAGTACATAGTATATGAGTGAGTTGCACTGAAAAACTTAGAATATAAGAAACGTACAGTGTAGTACATAGTATATGAGTGAGATGCACTGAAAAACTCTAGAATATAAGAAACGCACAGTGTAGTACATAGTATATGAGTGAGTTGCACTGAAAAACTCTAGAATATAAGAAACGCACAGTGTAGTACATAGTATATGAGTGAGTTGCACTGAAAAACTTAGAATATAAGAAACGCACAGTGTAGTACATAGTATATGAGTGAGTTGCACTCAAAAACTTAGAATATAAGAAACGCACAGTGTAGTACACAGTATATGAGTGAGTTGCACTGAAAAACTTAGAATATAAGAAACGCACAGTGTAGTACACAGTATATGAGTGAGTTGCACTGAAAAACTTAGAATATAAGAAACGCACAGTGTAGTACACAGTATATGAGTGAGTTGCACTGAAAAACTTAGAATATAAGAAACGCACAGTGTAGTACATAGTATATGAGTGAGTTGCACTGAAAAACTTAGAATATAAGAAACGCACAGTGTAGTACATAGTATATGAGTGAGTTGCACTGAAAAACTTAGAATATAAGAAACGCACAGTGTAGTACATAGTATATGAGTGAGTTGCACTGAAAAACTTAGAATATAAGAAACGCACAGTGTAGTACATAGTATATGAGTGAGTTGCACTGAAAAACTTAGAATATAAGAAACGCACAGTGTAGTACATAGTATATGAGTGAGTTGCACTGAAAAACTTAGAATATAAGAAACGCACAGTGTAGTACATAGTATATGAGTGAGTTGCACTGAAAAACTTAGAATATAAGAAACGCACAGTGTAGTACATAGTATATGAGTGAGTTGCACTCAAAAACTTAGAATATAAGAAACGCACAGTGTAGTACATAGTATATGAGTGAGTTGCACTGAAAAACTTAGAATATAAGAAACGCACAGTGTAGTACATAGTATATGAGTGAGTTGCACTGAAAAACTTAGAATATAAGAAACGCACAGTGTAGTACATAGTATATGAGTGAGTTGCACTGAAAAACTTAGAATATAAGAAACGCACAGTGTAGTACATAGTATATGAGTGAGTTGCACTGAAAAACTTAGAATATAAGAAACGCACAGTGTAGTACATAGTATATGAGTGAGTTGCACTGAAAAACTTAGAATATAAGAAACGCACAGTGTAGTACATAGTATATGAGTGAGTTGCACTGAAAAACTTAGAATATCAGAAACGCACAGTGTAGTACATAGTATATGAGTGAGTTGCACTGAAAAACTTAGAATATCAGAAACGCACAGTGTAGTACATAGTATATGAGTGAGTTGCACTGAAAAACTTAGAATATCAGAAACGCACAGTGTAGTACATAGTATATGATTGAGTTGCACTGAAAAACTTAGAATATAAGAAACGCACAGTGTAGTACATAGTATATGAGTGAGTTGCACTGAAAAACTTAGAATATAAGAAACGCACAGTGTAGTACATAGTATATGAGTGAGTTGCACTGAAAAACTTAGAATATAAGAAACGCACAGTGTAGTACATAGTATATGAGTGAGTTGCACTGAAAAACTTAGAATATAAGAAACGCACAGTGTAGTACATAGTATATGAGTGAGTTGCACTGAAAAACTTAGAATATAAGAAACGCACAGTGTAGTACATAGTATATGAGTGAGTTGCACTGAAAAACTTAGAATATAAGAAACGCACAGTGTAGTACATAGTATATGAGTGAGTTGCACTGAAAAACTTAGAATATCAGAAACGCACAGTGTAGTACATAGTATATGAGTGAGTTGCACTGAAAAACTTAGAATATCAGAAACGCACAGTGTAGTACATAGTATATGAGTGAGTTGCACTGAAAAACTTAGAATATCAGAAACGCACAGTGTAGTACATAGTATATGAGTGAGTTGCACTGAAAAACTTAGAATATCAGAAACGCACAGTGTAGTACATAGTATATGAGTGAGTTGCACTGAAAAACTTAGAATATAAGAAACGCACAGTGTAGTACATAGTATATGAGTGAGTTGCACTGAAAAACTTAAATATAAGAAACGCACAGTGTAGTACATAGTATATGAGTGAGTTGCACTGAAAAACTTAGAATATAAGAAACGCACAGTGTAGTACATAGTATATGAGTGAGTTGCACTGAAAAACTTAGAATATAAGAAACGCACAGTGTAGTACATAGTATATGAGTGAGTTGCACTGAAAAACTTAGAATATAAGAAACGCACAGTGTAGTACATAGTATATGAGTGAGTTGCACTGAAAAACTTAGAATATAAGAAACGCACAGTGTAGTACATAGTATATGAGTGAGTTGCACTGAAAAACTTAGAATATAAGAAACGCACAGTGTAGTACATAGTATATGAGTGAGTTGCACTGAAAAACTTAGAATATCAGAAACGCACAGTGTAGTACATAGTATATGAGTGAGTTGCACTGAAAAACTTAGAATATAAGAAACGCACAGTGTAGTACATAGTATATGAGTGAGTTGCACTGAAAAACTTAGAATATAAGAAACGCACAGTGTAGTACATAGTATATGAGTGAGTTGCACTGAAAAACTTAGAATATAAGAAACGCACAGTGTAGTACATAGTATATGAGTGAGTTGCACTGAAAAACTTAGAATATAAGAAACGCACAGTGTAGTACATAGTATATGAGTGAGTTGCACTGAAAAACTTAGAATATAAGAAACGCACAGTGTAGTACATAGTATATGAGTGAGTTGCACTCAAAAACTTAGAATATAAGAAACGCACAGTGTAGTACATAGTATATGAGTGAGTTGCACTGAAAAACTCTAGAATATAAGAAACGCACAGTGTAGTACATAGTATATGAGTGAGTTGCACTGAAAAACGCTAGAATATAAGAAACGCACAGTGTAGTACTTAGTATATGAGTGAGTTGCACTGAAAAACTTAGAATATAAGAAACGCACAGTGTAGTACATAGTATATGAGTGAGTTGCACTGAAAAACTTAGAATATAAGAAACGCACAGTGTAGTACATAGTATATGAGTGAGTTGCACTGAAAAACTTAGAATATAAGAAACGCACAGTGTAGTACATAGTATATGAGTGAGTTGCACTGAAAAACTTAGAATATAAGAAACGCACAGTGTAGTACATAGTATATGAGTGAGTTGCACTGAAAAACTTAGAATATAAGAAACGCACAGTGTAGTACATAGTATATGAGTGAGTTGCACTGAAAAACTTAGAATATAAGAAACGCACAGTGTAGTACATAGTATATGAGTGAGTTGCACTGAAAAACTTAGAATATAAGAAACGCACAGTGTAGTACATAGTATATGAGTGAGTTGCACTGAAAAACTTAGAATATAAGAAACGCACAGTGTAGTACATAGTATATGAGTGAGTTGCACTGAAAAACTTAGAATATAAGAAACGCACAGTGTAGTACATAGTATATGAGTGAGTTGCACTGAAAAACTTAGAATATAAGAAACGCACAGTGTAGTACATAGTATATGAGTGAGTTGCACTGAAAAACTTAGAATATAAGAAACGCACAGTGTAGTACATAGTATATGAGTGAGTTGCACTGAAAAACTTAGAATATAAGAAACGCACAGTGTAGTACATAGTATATGAGTGAGTTGCACTGAAAAACTTAGAATATAAGAAACGCACAGTGTAGTACATAGTATATGAGTGAGTTGCACTGAAAAACTTAGAATATAAGAAACGCACAGTGTAGTACATAGTATATGAGTGAGTTGCACTGAAAAACTTAGAATATCAGAAACGCACAGTGTAGTATATAGTATATGAGTGAATTGCACTGAAAAACTTAGAATTTACTGAAAAACCCGCATTACACGAAATGCACAGTGTAGTACATAGTATATGAGTGAGTTGCACTGAAAAACTTAGAATATAAGAAACGCACAGTGTAGTACATAGTATATGAGTGAGTTGCACTGAAAAACTTAGAATATAAGAAACGCACAGTGTAGTACATAGTATATGAGTGAGTTGCACTGAAAAACTTAGAATATAAGAAACGCACAGTGTAGTACATAGTATATGAGTGAGTTGCACTGAAAAACTTAGAATATAAGAAACGCACAGTGTAGTACATAGTATATGAGTGAGTTGCACTGAAAAACTTAGAATATAAGAAACGCACAGTGTAGTACATAGTATATGAGTGAGTTGCACTGAAAAACTTAGAATATAAGAAACGCACAGTGTAGTACATAGTATATGAGTGAGTTGCACTGAAAAACTTAGAATATAAGAAACGCACAGTGTAGTACATAGTATATGAGTGAGTTGCACTGAAAAACTTAGAATATAAGAAACGCACAGTGTAGTACATAGTATATGAGTGAGTTGCACTGAAAAACTTAGAATATAAGAAACGCACAGTGTAGTACATAGTATATGAGTGAGTTGCACTGAAAAACTTAGAATATAAGAAACGCACAGTGTAGTACATAGTATATGAGTGAGTTGCACTGAAAAACTTAGAATATAAGAAACGCACAGTGTAGTACATAGTATATGAGTGAGTTGCACTGAAAAACTTAGAATATAAGAAACGCACAGTGTAGTACATAGTATATGAGTGAGTTGCACTGAAAAACTTAGAATATAAGAAACGCACAGTGTAGTACATAGTATATGAGTGAGTTGCACTGAAAAACTTAGAATATAAGAAACGCACAGTGTAGTACATAGTATATGAGTGAGTTGCACTGAAAAACTTAGAATATAAGAAACGCACAGTGTAGTACATAGTATATGAGTGAGTTGCACTGAAAAACTTAGAATATAAGAAACGCACAGTGTAGTACATAGTATATGAGTGAGTTGCACTGAAAAACTTAGAATATAAGAAACGCACAGTGTAGTACATAGTATATGAGTGAGTTGCACTGAAAAACTTAGAATATGAGAAACGCACAGTGTAGTACATAGTATATGATTGAGTTGCACTGAAAAACTTAGAATATGAGAAACGCACAGTGTAGTACATAGTATATGAGTGAGTTGCACTGAAAAACTTAGAATATGAGAAACGCACAGTGTAGTACATAGTATATGAGTGAGTTGCACTGAAAAACTTAGAATATGAGAAACGCACAGTGTAGTACATAGTATATGAGTGAGTTGCACTGAAAAACTTAGAATATGAGAAACGCACAGTGTAGTACATAGTATATGAGTGAGTTGCACTGAAAAACTTAGAATATAAGAAACGCACAGTGTAGTACATAGTATATGAGTGAGTTGCACTGAAAAACTTAGAATATAAGAAACGCACAGTGTAGTACATAGTATATGAGTGAGTTGCACTGAAAAACTTAGAATATCAGAAACGCACAGTGTAGTACATAGTATATGAGTGAGTTGCACTGAAAAACTTAGAATATCAGAAACGCACAGTGTAGTACATAGTATATGAGTGAGTTGCACTGAAAAACTTAGAATATCAGAAACGCACAGTGTAGTACATAGTATATGAGTGAGTTGCACTGAAAAACTTAGAATATCAGAAACGCACAGTGTAGTACATAGTATATGAGTGAGTTGCACTGAAAAACTTAGAATATCAGAAACGCACAGTGTAGTACATAGTATATGAGTGAGTTGCACTGAAAAACTTAGAATATAAGAAACGCACAGTGTAGTACATAGTATATGAGTGAGTTGCACTGAAAAACTTAGAATATAAGAAACGCACAGTGTAGTACATAGTATATGAGTGAGTTGCACTGAAAAACTTAGAATATAAGAAACGCACAGTGTAGTACATAGTATATGAGTGAGTTGCACTGAAAAACTTAGAATATAAGAAACGCACAGTGTAGTACATAGTATATGAGTGAGTTGCACTGAAAAACTTAGAATATAAGAAACGCACAGTGTAGTACATAGTATATGAGTGAGTTGCACTGAAAAACTTAGAATATAAGAAACGCACAGTGTAGTACATAGTATATGAGTGAGTTGCACTGAAAAACTTAGAATATAAGAAACGCACAGTGTAGTACATAGTATATGAGTGAGTTGCACTGAAAAACTCTAGAATATAAGAAACGCACAGTGTAGTACATAGTATATGAGTGAGTTGCACTGAAAAACTCTAGAATATAAGAAACGCACAGTGTAGTACATAGTATATGAGTGAGTTGCACTGAAAAACTTAGAATATAAGAAACGCACAGTGTAGTACATAGTATATGAGTGAGTTGCACTCAAAAACTTAGAATATAAGAAACGCACAGTGTAGTACACAGTATATGAGTGAGTTGCACTGAAAAACTTAGAATATAAGAAACGCACAGTGTAGTACACAGTATATGAGTGAGTTGCACTGAAAAACTTAGAATATAAGAAACGCACAGTGTAGTACATAGTATATGAGTGAGTTGCACTGAAAAACTTAGAATATAAGAAACGCACAGTGTAGTACATAGTATATGAGTGAGTTGCACTGAAAAACTTAGAATATAAGAAACGCACAGTGTAGTACATAGTATATGAGTGAGTTGCACTGAAAAACTTAGAATATAAGAAACGCACAGTGTAGTACATAGTATATGAGTGAGTTGCACTGAAAAACTTAGAATATAAGAAACGCACAGTGTAGTACATAGTATATGAGTGAGTTGCACTGAAAAACTTAGAATATAAGAAACGCACAGTGTAGTACATAGTATATGAGTGAGTTGCACTGAAAAACTTAGAATATAAGAAACGCACAGTGTAGTACATAGTATATGAGTGAGTTGCACTGAAAAACTTAGAATATAAGAAACGCACAGTGTAGTACATAGTATATGAGTGAGTTGCACTCAAAAACTTAGAATATAAGAAACGCACAGTGTAGTACATAGTATATGAGTGAGTTGCACTGAAAAACTTAGAATATAAGAAACGCACAGTGTAGTACATAGTATATGAGTGAGTTGCACTGAAAAACTTAGAATATAAGAAACGCACAGTGTAGTACATAGTATATGAGTGAGTTGCACTGAAAAACTTAGAATATAAGAAACGCACAGTGTAGTACATAGTATATGAGTGAGTTGCACTGAAAAACTTAGAATATAAGAAACGCACAGTGTAGTACATAGTATATGAGTGAGTTGCACTGAAAAACTTAGAATATAAGAAACGCACAGTGTAGTACATAGTATATGAGTGAGTTGCACTGAAAAACTTAGAATATCAGAAACGCAAAGTGTAGTACATAGTATATGAGTGAGTTGCACTGAAAAACTTAGAATATCAGAAACGCACAGTGTAGTACATAGTATATGAGTGAGTTGCACTGAAAAACTTAGAATATCAGAAACGCACAGTGTAGTACATAGTATATGATTGAGTTGCACTGAAAAACTTAGAATATAAGAAACGCACAGTGTAGTACATAGTATATGAGTGAGTTGCACTGAAAAACTTAGAATATAAGAAACGCACAGTGTAGTACATAGTATATGAGTGAGTTGCACTGAAAAACTTAGAATATAAGAAACGCACAGTGTAGTACATAGTATATGAGTGAGTTGCACTGAAAAACTTAGAATATAAGAAACGCACAGTGTAGTACATAGTATATGAGTGAGTTGCACTGAAAAACTTAGAATATAAGAAACGCACAGTGTAGTACATAGTATATGAGTGAGTTGCACTGAAAAACTTAGAATATAAGAAACGCACAGTGTAGTACATAGTATATGAGTGAGTTGCACTGAAAAACTTAGAATATCAGAAACGCACAGTGTAGTACATAGTATATGAGTGAGTTGCACTGAAAAACTTAGAATATCAGAAACGCACAGTGTAGTACATAGTATATGAGTGAGTTGCACTGAAAAACTTAGAATATCAGAAACGCACAGTGTAGTACATAGTATATGAGTGAGTTGCACTGAAAAACTTAGAATATCAGAAACGCACAGTGTAGTACATAGTATATGAGTGAGTTGCACTGAAAAACTTAGAATATAAGAAACGCACAGTGTAGTACATAGTATATGAGTGAGTTGCACTGAAAAACTTAGAATATAAGAAACGCACAGTGTAGTACATAGTATATGAGTGAGTTGCACTGAAAAACTTAGAATATAAGAAACGCACAGTGTAGTACATAGTATATGAGTGAGTTGCACTGAAAAACTTAGAATATAAGAAACGCACAGTGTAGTACATAGTATATGAGTGAGTTGCACTGAAAAACTTAGAATATAAGAAACGCACAGTGTAGTACATAGTATATGAGTGAGTTGCACTGAAAAACTTAGAATATAAGAAACGCACAGTGTAGTACATAGTATATGAGTGAGTTGCACTGAAAAACTTAGAATATAAGAAACGCACAGTGTAGTACATAGTATATGAGTGAGTTGCACTGAAAAACTTAGAATATAAGAAACGCACAGTGTAGTACATAGTATATGAGTGAGTTGCACTGAAAAACTTAGAATATAAGAAACGCACAGTGTAGTACATAGTATATGAGTGAGTTGCACTGAAAAACTTAGAATATAAGAAACGCACAGTGTAGTACATAGTATATGAGTGAGTTGCACTGAAAAACTTAGAATATAAGAAACGCACAGTGTAGTACATAGTATATGAGTGAGTTGCACTGAAAAACTTAGAATATAAGAAACGCACAGTGTAGTACATAGTATATGAGTGAGTTGCACTGAAAAACTTAGAATATAAGAAACGCACAGTGTAGTACATAGTATATGAGTGAGTTGCACTGAAAAACTTAGAATATAAGAAACGCACAGTGTAGTACATAGTATATGAGTGAGTTGCACTGAAAAACTTAGAATATCAGAAACGCACAGTGTAAGTACATAGTATATGAGTGAGTTGCACTGAAAAACTTAGAATATAAGAAACGCACAGTGTAGTACATAGTATATGAGTGAGTTGCACTGAAAAACTTAGAATATAAGAAACGCACAGTGTAGTACATAGTATATGAGTGAGTTGCACTGAAAAACTTAGAATATAAGAAACGCACAGTGTAGTACATAGTATATGAGTGAGTTGCACTGAAAAACTTAGAATATAAGAAACGCACAGTGTAGTACATAGTATATGAGTGAGTTGCACTGAAAAACTTAGAATATAGAGAAACGCACAGT
>NW_028228212.1:0-27997 GCF_978045245.1 Mus caroli | reverse complement strand
ATTAGACGAAATGCACAGTGTAGTACATTGTATGAGTGAGTTGCACTGAAAAACTTAGAATTTACTGAAAAACCCGCATTATGCGAAATGCACAGTGTAGTACATTGTATATGAGTGAGTTGCACTGAAAAACTTAGAATTTACTGAAAAACCCGCATTAGACGAAATGCACAGTGTAGTGCATTGTATATGAGTGAGTTGCACTGAAAAAATTAGAATTTACTGAAAAACCCGCATTAGACGAAATGCACAGTGTAGTACATTGTATATGAGTGAGTTGCACTGAAAAACTTAGAATTTACTGAAAAACCTGCATTAGACGAAGTGCACAGTGTAGTACATTGTATATGAGTAAGTTGCACTGAAAAACTTAGAATTTACTGAAAAACCCGCATTAGACGAAATGCACAGTGTAGTACATAGTATATGAGTGAGTTGCACTGAAAAACTTAGAATTTACTGAAAAACCCGCATTAGACGAAATGCACAGTGTAGTACATTGTATATGAGTGAGTTGCACTGAAAAACTTAGAATTTACAGAAAAACCCGCATTAGGCGAAATGCATAGTGTAGTACATTGTATATGAGTGAGTTGCACTGAAAAACTTAGAATTTACTGAAAAACCCGCATTAGACGAAATGCACAGTGTAGTACATAGTATATGAGTGAGTTGCACTGAAAAACTTAGAATTTACTGAAAAACCCGCATTAGACGAAATGCACAGTGTAGTACATTGTATATGAGTGAGTTGCACTGAAAAACTTAGAATTTACTGAAAAACCCGCATTAGACGAAATGCATAGTGTAGTACATTGTATATGAGTGAGTTGCACTGAAAAACTTAGAATTTACTGAAAAACCCGCATTAGACGAAATGCACAGTGTAGTACATTGTATATGAGTGAGTTGCACTGAAAAACTTAGAATTTACTGAAAAACCCGCATTAGACGAAATGCACAGTGTAGTACATTGTATATGAGTGAGTTGCACTGAAAAACTTAGAATTTACTGAAAAACCCGCATTAGACGAAATGCACAGTGTAGTACATTGTATATGAGTGAGTTGCACTGAAAAACTTAGAATTTACTGAAAAACCCGCATTAGACGATATGCACAGTGTAGTACATTGTATATGAGTGAGTTGCACTGAAAAACTTAGAATTTACTGAAAAACCCGCATTAGACGAAATGCACAGTGTAGTACATAGTATATGAGTGAGTTGCACTGAAAAACTTAGAATTTACTGAAAACCCCGCATTAGACGAAATGCACAGCGTAGTACATAGTATATGAGTGAGTTGCACTGAAAAACTTAGAATATAAGAAACGCACAGTGTAGTACATAGTATATGAGTGAGTTGCACTGAAAAACTTAGAATATAAGAAACGCACAGTGTAGTACATAGTATATGAGTGAGTTGCACTGAAAAACTTAGAATATAAGAAATGCACAGTGTAGTACATAGTATATGAGTGAGTTGCACTGAAAAACTTAGAATATAAGAAACGCACAGTGTAGTACATAGTATATGAGTGAGTTGCACTGAAAAACTTAGAATTTACTGAAAAACCCAAATTAGACGAAATGCACAGTGTAGTACATAGTATATGAGTGAGTTGCACTGAAAAACTTAGAATTTACTGAAAAACCCGCATTAGACGAAATGCACAGTGTAGTACATTGTATATGAGTGAGTTGCACTGAAAAACTTAGAATTTACTGAAAAACCCGCATTAGACGAAATGCACAGTGTAGAACATTGTATATGAGTGAGTTGCACTGAAAAACTTAGAATTTACTGAAAAACCCGCATTAGACGAAATGCACAGTGTAGTACATTGTATATGAGTGAGTTGCACTGAAAAACTTAGAATTTACTGAAAAACCCGCATTAGACGAAATGCACAGTGTAGTACATTGTATATGAGTGAGTTGCACTGAAAAACTTAGAATTTACTGAAAAACCCGCATTAGACGAAATGCACAGTGTAGTACATAGTATATGAGTGAGTTGCAGTGAAAAACTTAGAATTTACTGAAAAACCCGCATTAGACGAAATGCACATTGTAGTACATAGTATATGAGTGAGTTGCACTGAAAAACTTAGAATTTACTGAAAAACCCGCATTAGACGAAATGCACAGTGTAGTACATAGTATATGAGTGAGTTGCACTGAAAAACTTAGAATATAAGAAACGCACAGTGTAGTACATAGTATATGAGTGAGTTGCACTGAAAAACTTAGAATATAAGAAACGCACAGTGTAGTACATAGTATATGAGTGAGTTGCACTGAAAAACTTAGAATATAAGAAACGCACAGTGTAGTACATAGTATATGAGTGAGTTGCACTGAAAAACTTAGAATATAATAAACGCACAGTGTAGTACATAGTATATGAGTGAGTTGCACTGAAAAACTTAGAATATAAGAAACGCACAGTGTAGTACATAGTATATGAGTGAGTTGCACTGAAAAACTTAGAATTTACTGAAAAACCCGCATTAGACGAAATGCACAGTGTAGTACATTGTATATGAGTGAGTTGCACTGAAAAACTTAGAATTTACTGAAAAACCCGCATTAGACGAAATGCACAGTGTAGTACATTGTATATGAGTGAGTTGCACTGAAAAACTTAGAATTTACTGAAAAACCCGCATTAGACGAAATGCACAGTGTAGAACATTGTATATGAGTGAGTTGCACTGAATATCTTAGAATTTACTGAAAAACCCGCATTAGACGAAATGCACAGTGTAGTACATTGTATATGAGTGAGTTGCACTGAAAAACTTAGAATTTACTGAAAAACCCGCATTAGACGAAATGCACAGTGTAGTACATTGTATATGAGTGAGTTGCACTGAAAAACTTAGAATTTACTGAAAAACCCGCATTAGACGAAATGCACAGTGTAGTACATTGTATATGAGTGAGTTGCACTGAAAAACTTAGAATTTACTGAAAAACCCGCATTAGACGAAATGCACAGTGTAGTACATAGTATATGAGTGAGTTGCACTGAAAAACTTAGAATTTACTGAAAAACCCGCATTAGACGAAATGCACAGTGTAGTACATAGTATATGAGTGAGTTGCACTGAAAAACTTAGAATTTACTGAAAAACCCGCATTAGACGAAATGCACAGTGTAGTACATAGTATATGAGTGAGTTGCACTGAAAAACTTAGAATATAAGAAACGCACAGTGTAGTACATAGTATATGAGTGAGTTGCACTGAAAAACTTAGAATATAAGAAACGCACAGTGTAGTACATAGTATATGAGTGAGTTGCACTGAAAAACTTAGAATATAAGAAACGCACAGTGTAGTACATAGTATATGAGTGAGTTGCACTGAAAAACTTAGAATATAAGAAACGCACAGTGTAGTACATAGTATATGAGTGAGTTGCACTGAAAAACTTAGAATATAAGAAACGCACAGTGTAGTACATAGTATATGAGTGAGTTGCACTGAAAAACTTAGAATTTACTGAAAAACCCGCATTAGACGAAATGCACAGTGTAGTACATAGTATATGAGTGAGTTGCACTGAAAAACTTAGAATTTACTGAAAAACCCGCATTAGACGAAATGCACAGTGTAGTACATTGTATATGAGTGAGTTGCACTGAAAAACTTAGAATTTACTGAAAAACCCGCATTAGACGAAATGCACAGTGTAGTACATTGTATATGAGTGAGTTGCACTGAAAAACTTAGAATTTACTGAAAAACCCGCATTAGACGAAATGCACAGTGTAGTACATTGTATATGAGTGAGTTGCACTGAAAAACTTAGAATTTACTGAAAAACCTGCATTAGACGAAGTGCACAGTGTAGTACATTGTATATGAGTAAGTTGCACTGAAAAACTTAGAATTTACTGAAAAACCCGCATTAGACGAAATGCACAGTGTAGTACATAGTATATGAGTGAGTTGCACTGAAAAACTTAGAATTTACTGAAAAACCCGCATTAGACGAAATGCACAGTGTAGTACATTGTATATGAGTGAGTTGCACTGAAAAACTTAGAATTTACAGAAAAACCCGCATTAGGCGAAATGCACAGTGTAGTACATTGTATATGAGTGAGTTGCACTGAAAAACTTATAATTTACTGAAAAACCCGCATTAGACGAAATGCACAGTGTAGTACATAGTATATGAGTGAGTTGCACTGAAAAACTTAGAATTTACTGAAAAACCCGCATTAGACGAAATGCACAGTGTAGTACATTGTATATGAGTGAGTTGCACTGAAAAACTTAGAATTTACTGAAAAACCCGCATTAGACGAAATGCACAGTGTAGTACATTCTATATGAGTGAGTTGCACTGAAAAACTTAGAATTTACTGAAAAACCCGCATTAGACGAAATGCACAGTGTAGTACATTGTATATGAGTGAGTTGCACTGAAAAACTTAGAATTTACTGAAAAACCCGCATTAGACGAAATGCACAGTGTAGTACATTGTATATGAGTGAGTTGCACTGAAAAACTTAGAATTTACTGAAAAACCCGCATTAGACGAAATGCACAGTGTAGTACATAGTATATGAGTGAGTTGCACTGAAAAACTTAGAATTTACTGAAAAACCCGCATTAGACGAAATGCACAGTGTAGTACATAGTATATGAGTGAGTTGCACTGAAAAACTTAGAATTTACTGAAAAACCCGCATTAGACGAAATGCACAGTGTAGTACATAGTATATGAGTGAGTTGCAATGAAAAACTTAGAATATAAGAAACGCACAGTGTAGTACATAGTATATGAGTGAGTTGCACTGAAAAACTTAGAATATAAGAAACGCACAGTGTAGTACATAGTATATGAGTGAGTTGCACTGAAAAACTTAAAATATAAGAAACGCACAGTGTAGTACATAGTATATGAGTGAGTTGCACTGAAAAACTTAGAATATAAGAAACGCACAGTGTAGTACATAGTATATGAGTGAGTTGCACTGAAAAACTTAGAATATAAGAAACGCACAGTGTAGTACATAGTATATGAGTGAGTTGCACTGAAAAACTTAGAATATACTGAAAAACCCGCATTAGACGAAATGCACAGTGTAGTACATAGTATATGAGTGAGTTGCACTGAAAAACTTAGAATTTACTGAAAAACCCGCATTAGACGAAATGCACAGTGTAGTACATTGTATATGAGTGAGTTGCACTGAAAAACTTAGAATTTACTGAAAAACCCGCATTAGATGAAATGCACAGTGTAGTACATTGTATATGAGTGAGTTGCACTGAAAAACTTAGAATTTACTGAAAAACCCGCATTAGACGAAATGCACAGTGTAGTACATAGTATATGAGTGAGTTGCACTGAAAAACTTAGAATTTACTGAAAAACCCGCATTAGACGAAATGCACAGTGTAGTACATAGTATATGAGTGAGTTGTACTGAAAAACTTAGAATATAAGAAACGCACAGTGTAGTACATAGTATATGAGTGAGTTGCACTGAAAAACTTAGAATATAAGAAACGCACAGTGTAGTACATAGTATATGAGTGAGTTGCACTGAAAAACTTAGAATATAAGAAACGCACAGTGTAGTACATAGTATATGAGTGAGTTGCACTGAAAAACTTAGAATATAATAAACGCACAGTGTAGTACATAGTATATGAGTGAGTTGCACTGAAAAACTTAGAATATAAGAAACGCACAGTGTAGTACATAGTATATGAGTGAGTTGCACTGAAAAACTTAGAATTTACTGAAAAACCCGCATTAGACGAAATGCACAGTGTAGTACATAGTATATGAGTGAGTTGCACTGAAAAACTTAGAATTTACTGAAAAACCCGCATTAGACGAAATGCACAGTGTAGTACATTGTATATGAGTGAGTTGCACTGAAAAACTTAGAATTTACTGAAAAACCCGCATTAGACGAAATGCACAGTGTAGTACATTGTATATGAGTGAGTTGCACTGAAAAACTTAGAATTTACTGAAAAACCCGCATTAGACGAAATGCACAGTGTAGAACATTGTATATGAGTGAGTTGCACTGAATATCTTAGAATTTACTGAAAAACCCGCATTAGACGAAATGCACAGTGTAGTACATTGTATATGAGTGGGTTGCACTGAAAAACTTAGAATTTACTGAAAAACTCGCATTAGACGAAATGCACAGTGTAGTACATTGTATATGAGTGAGTTGCACTGAAAAACTTAGAATTAACTGAAAAACCCGCATTAGACGAAATGCACAGTGTAGTACATTGTATATGAGTGAGTTGCACTGAAAAACTTAGAATTTACTGAAAAACCCGCATTAGACGAAATGCACAGTGTAGTACATAGTATATGAGTGAGTTGCACTGAAAAACTTAGAATTTACTGAAAAACCCGCATTAGACGAAATGCACAGTGTAGTACATAGTATATGAGTGAGTTGCACTGAAAAACTTAGAATATAAGAAACGCACAGTGTAGTACATAGTATATGAGTGAGTTGCACTGAAAAACTTAGAATATAAGAAACGCACAGTGTAGTACATAGTATATGAGTGAGTTGCACTGAAAAACTTAGAATATAAGAAACGCACAGTGTAGTACATAGTATATGAGTGAGTTGCACTGAAAAACTTAGAATATAAGAAACGCACAGTTTAGTACATAGTATATGAGTGAGTTGCACTGAAAAACTTAGAATATAAGAAACGCACAGTGTAGTACATAGTATATGAGTGAGTTGCACTGAAAAACTTAGAATTTACTGAAAAACCCGCATTAGACAAAATGCACAGTGTAGTACATAGTATATGAGTGAGTTGCACTGAAAAACTTAGAATTTACTGAAAAACCCGCATTAGACGAAATGCACAGTGTAGTACATTGTATATGAGTGAGTTGCACTGAAAAACTTAGAATTTACTGAAAAACCCGCATTAGACGAAATGCACAGTGTAGTACATTGTATATGAGTGAGTTGCACTGAAATACTTAGAATTTACTGAAAAACCCGCATTAGACGAAATGCACAGTGTAGTACATTGTATATGAGTGAGTTGCACTGAAAAACTTAGAATTTATTGAAAAACCCGCATTAGACGAAATGCACAGTGTAGTACATTGTATATGAGTGAGTTGCACTGAAAAACTTAGAATTTACTGAAAAACCCGCATTAGACGAAATGCACAGTGTAGTACATTGTATATGAGTGAGTTGCACTGAAAAACTTAGAATTTACTGAAAAACCCGCATTAGACGAAATGCACAGTGTAGTACATTGTATATGAGTGAGTTGCACTGAAAAACTTAGAATTTACTGAAAAACCCGCATTAGACGAAATGCACAGTGTAGTATATTGTATATGAGTGAGTTGCACTGAAAAACTTAGAATTTACTGAAAAACCCGCATTAGACGAAATGCACAGTGTAGTACATTGTATATGAGTGAGTTGCACTGAAAAACTTAGAATTTACTGAAAAACCCGCATTAGGCGAAATGCACAGTGTAGTACATTGTATATGAGTGAGTTGCACTGAAAAACTTAGAATTTACTGAAAAACCCGCATTAGACGAAATGCACAGTGTAGTAAATTGTATATGAGTGAGTTGCACTGAAAAACTTAGAATTTACTGAAAAACCCGCATTAGACGAAATGCACAGTGTAGTACATTGTATATGAGTGAGTTGCACTGAAAAACTTAGAATTTACTGAAAAACCTGCATTAGACGAAATGCACAGTGTAGTACATTGTATATGAGTAAGTTGCACTGAAAAACTTAGAATTTACTGAAAAACCCGCATTAGACGAAATGCACAGTGTAGTACATAGTATATGAGTGAGTTGCACTGAAAAACTTAGAATTTACTGAAAAACCCGCATTAGACGAAATGCACAGTGTAGTACATTGTATATGAGTGAGTTGCACTGAAAAACTTAGAATTTACTGAAAAACTTGCATTAGACGAAATGCACAGTGTAGTACATTGTATATGAGTGAGTTGCACTGAAAAACTTAGAATTTACTGAAAAACCCGCATTAGACGAAATGCACAGTGTAGTACATTGTATATGAGTGAGTTGCACTGAAAAACTTAGAATTTACTGAAAAACCCGCATTAGACGAAATGCACAGTGTAGTACATTGTATATGAGTGAGTTGCACTGAAAAACTTAGAATTTACTGAAAAACCCGCATTAGACGAAATGCACAGTGTAGTACATTGTATATGAGTGAGTTGCACTGAAAAACTTAGAATTTACTGAAAAACCCGCATTAGACGAAATGCACAGTGTAGTACATTGTATATGAGTGAGTTGCACTGAAAAACTTAGAATTTACTGAAAAACCCGCATTAGACGAAATGCACAGTGTAGTACATAGTATATGAGTGAGTTGCACTGAAAAACTTAGAATTTACTGAAAAACCCGCATTAGACGAAATGCACAGTGTAGTACATAGTATATGAGTGAGTTGCACTGAAAAACTTAGAATATAAGAAACGCACAGTGTAGTACATAGTATATGAGTGAGTTGCACTGAAAAACTTAGAATATAAGAAAAGCACAGTGTAGTACATAGTATATGAGTGAGTTGCACTGAAAAACTTAGAATATAAGAAACGCACAGTGTAGTACATAGTATATGAGTGAGTTGCACTGAAAAACTTAGAATATAAGAAACGCACAGTGTAGTACATAGTATATGAGTGAGTTGCACTGAAAAACTTAGAATATAAGAAACGCACAGTGTAGTACATAGTATATGAGTGAGTTGCACTGAAAAACTTAGAATTTACTGAAAAACCCGCATTAGACGAAATGCACAGTGTAGTACATTGTATATGAGTGAGTTGCACTGAAAAACTTAGAATTTACTGAAAAACCCGCATTAGACGAAATGCACAGTGTAGTACATAGTATATGAGTGAGTTGCACTGAAAAACTTAGAATTTACTGAAAAACCCGCATTAGACGAAAGGCACAGTGTAGTACATAGTATATGAGTGAGTTGCACTGAAAAACTTAGAATTTACTGAAAAACCCGCATTAGACGAAATGCACAGTGTAGTACATAGTATATGAGTGAGTTGCACTGAAAAACTTAGAATATAAGAAACGCACAGTGTAGTACATAGTATATGAGTGAGTTGCACTGAAAAACTTAGAATAAGAAACGCACACTGTAGTACATAGTATATGAGTGAGTTGCACTGAAAAACTTAGAATTTACTGAAAAACCCGCATTAGACGAAATGCACAGTGTAGAACATTGTATATGAGTGAGTTGCACTGAATATCTTAGAATTTACTGAAAAACCCGCATTAGACGAAATGCACAGTGTAGTACATTGTATATGAGTGAGTTGCACTGAAAAACTTAGAATTTACTGAAAAACCCGCATTAGACGAAATGCACAGTGTAGTACATTGTATATGAGTGAGTTGCACTGAAAAACTTAGAATTTACTGAAAAACCCGCATTAGACGAAATGCACAGTGTAATACATTGTATATGAGTGAGTTGCACTGAAAAACTTAGAATTTACTGAAAAACCCGCATTAGACGAAATGCACAGTGTAGTACATAGTATATGAGTGAGTTGCACTGAAAAACTTAGAATATAAGAAACGCACAGTGTAGTACATAGTATATGAGTGAGTTGCACTGAAAAACTTAGAATATAAGAAAAGCACAGTGTAGTACATAGTATATGAGTGAGTTGCACTGAAAAACTTAGAATATAAGAAACGCACAGTGTAGTACATAGTATATGAGTGAGTTGCACTGAAAAACTTAGAATATAAGAAACGCACAGTGTAGTACATAGTATATGAGTGAGTTGCACTGAAAAACTTAGAATATAAGAAACGCACAGTGTAGTACATAGTATATGAGTGAGTTGCACTGAAAAACTTAGAATTTACTGAAAAACCCGCATTAGACGAAATGCACAGTGTAGTACATTGTATATGAGTGAGTTGCACTGAAAAACTTAGAATTTACTGAAAAACCCGCATTAGACGAAATGCACAGTGTAGTACATAGTATATGAGTGAGTTGCACTGAAAAACTTAGAATTTACTGAAAAACCCGCATTAGACGAAAGGCACAGTGTAGTACATAGTATATGAGTGAGTTGCACTGAAAAACTTAGAATTTACTGAAAAACCCGCATTAGACGAAATGCACAGTGTAGTACATAGTATATGAGTGAGTTGCACTGAAAAACTTAGAATATAAGAAACGCACAGTGTAGTACATAGTATATGAGTGAGTTGCACTGAAAAACTTAGAATATAAGAAACGCACACTGTAGTACATAGTATATGAGTGAGTTGCACTGAAAAACTTAGAATTTACTGAAAAACCCGCATTAGACGAAATGCACAGTGTAGAACATTGTATATGAGTGAGTTGCACTGAATATCTTAGAATTTACTGAAAAACCCGCATTAGACGAAATGCACAGTGTAGTACATTGTATATGAGTGAGTTGCACTGAAAAACTTAGAATTTACTGAAAAACCCGCATTAGACGAAATGCACAGTGTAGTACATTGTATATGAGTGAGTTGCACTGAAAAACTTAGAATTTACTGAAAAACCCGCATTAGACGAAATGCACAGTGTAATACATTGTATATGAGTGAGTTGCACTGAGAAACTTAGAATTTACTGAAAAACCCGCATTAGACGAAATGCACAGTGTAGTACATAGTATATGAGTGAGTTGCACTGAAAAACTTAGAATTTACTGAAAAACCCGCATTAGACGAAATGCACAGTGTAGTACATAGTATATGAGTGAGTTGCACTGAAAAACTTAGAATTTACTGAAAAACCCGCATTAGACGAAATGCACAGTGTAGTACATTGTATATGAGTGAGTTGCACTGAAAAACATAGAATTTACAGAAAAACCCGCATTAGGCGAAATGCACAGTGTAGTACATTGTATATGAGTGAGTTGCACTGAAAAACTTAGAATTTACTGAAAAACCCGCATTAGACGAAATGCACAGTGTAGTACATAGTATATGAGTGAGTTGCACTGAAAAACTTAGAATTTACTGAAAAACCCGCATTAGACGAAATGCACAGTGTAGTACATTGTATATGAGTGAGTTGCACTGAAAAACTTAGAATTTACTGAAAAACCCGCATTAGACGAAATGCACAGTGTAGTACATAGTATATGAGTGAGTTGCACTGAAAAACTTAGAATATAAGAAACGCACAGTGTAGTACATAGTATATGAGTGAGTTGCACTGAAAAACTTAGAATATAAGAAACGCACAGTGTAGTACATAGTATATGAGTGAGTTGCACTGAAAAACTTAGAATATAAGAAACGCACAGTGTAGTACATAGTATATGAGTGAGTTGCACTGAAAAACTTAGAATATAAGAAACGCACAGTGTAGTACATAGTATATGAGTGAGTTGCACTGAAAAACTTAGAATATAAGAAACGCACAGTGTAGTACATAGTATATGAGTGAGTTGCACTGAAAAACTTAGAATTTACTGAAAAACCCGCATTAGACGAAATGCACAGTGTAGTACATAGTATATGAGTGAGTTGCACTGAAAAACTTAGAATTTACTGAAAAACCCGCATTAGACGAAATGCACAGTGTAGTACATTGTATATGAGTGAGTTGCACTGAAAAACTTAGAATTTACTGAAAAACCCGCATTAGATGAAATGCACAGTGTAGTACATTGTATATGAGTGAGTTGCACTGAAAAACTTAGAATTTACTGAAAAACCCGCATTAGACGAAATGCACAGTGTAGTACATAGTATATGAGTGAGTTGCACTGAAAAACTTAGAATTTACTGAAAAACCCGCATTAGACGAAATGCACAGTGTAGTACATTGTATATGAGTAAGTTGCACTGAAAAACTTAGAATATAAGAAACGCACAGTGTAGTACATAGTATATGAGTGAGTTGCACTGAAAAACTTAGAATATAAGAAACGCACAGTGTAGTACATAGTATATGAGTGAGTTGCACTGAAAAACTTAGAATATAATAAACGCACAGTGTAGTACATAGTATATGAGTGAGTTGCACTGAAAAACTTAGAATATAAGAAAAGCACAGTGTAGTACATAGTATATGAGTGAGTTGCACTGAAAAACTTAGAATTTACTGAAAAACCCGCATTAGACGAAATGCACAGTGTAGTACATAGTATATGAGTGAGTTGCACTGAAAAACTTAGAATTTACTGAAAAACCCGCATTAGACGAAATGCACAGTGTAGTACATTGTATATGAGTGAGTTGCACTGAAAAACTTAGAATTTACTGAAAAACCCGCATTAGACGAAATGCACAGTGTAGAACATTGTATATGAGTGAGTTGCACTGAATATCTTAGAATTTACTGAAAAACCCGCATTAGACGAAATGCACAGTGTAGTACATTGTATATGAGTGAGTTGCACTGAAAAACTTAGAATTTACTGAAAAACCTACATTAGACGAAATGCACAGTGTAGTACATTGTATATGAGTGAGTTGCACTGAAAAACTTAGAATTTACTGAAAAACCCGCATTAGACGAAATGCACAGTGTAGTACATTGTATATGAGTGAGTTGCACTGAAAAACTTAGAATTTACTGAAAAACCCGCATTAGACGAAATGCACAGTGTAGTACATAGTATATGAGTGAGTTGCACTGAAAAACTTAGAATATAAGAAAAGCACAGTGTAGTACATAGTATATGAGTGAGTTGCACTGAAAAACTTAGAATTTACTGAAAAACCCGCATTAGACGAAATGCACAGTGTAGTACATAGTATATGAGTGAGTTGCACTGAAAAACTTAGAATTTACTGAAAAACCCGCATTAGACGAAATGCACAGTGTAGTACATTGTATATGAGTGAGTTGCACTGAAAAACTTAGAATTTACTGAAAAACCCGCATTAGACGAAATGCACAGTGTAGAACATTGTATATGAGTGAGTTGCACTGAATATCTTAGAATTTACTGAAAAACCCGCATTAGACGAAATGCACAGTGTAGTACATTGTATATGAGTGAGTTGCACTGAAAAACTTAGAATTTACTGAAAAACCCACATTAGACGAAATGCACAGTGTAGTACATTGTATATGAGTGAGTTGCACTGAAAAACTTAGAATTTACTGAAAAACCCGCATTAGACGAAATGCAGAGTGTAGTACATTGTATATGAGTGAGTTGCACTGAAAAACTTAGAATTTACTGAAAAACCCGCATTAGACGAAATGCACAGTGTAGTACATAGTATATGAGTGAGTTGCACTGAAAAACTTAGAATTTACTGAAAAACCCGCATTAGACGAAATGCACAGTGTAGTACATAGTATATGAGTGAGTTGCACTGAAAAACTTAGAATTTACTGAAAAACCCGCATTAGACGAAATGCACAGTGTAGTACATTGTATATGAGTGAGTTGCACTGAAAAACTTAGAATTTACAGAAAAACCCGCATTAGGCGAAATGCACAGTGTAGTACATTGTATATGAGTGAGTTGCACTGAAAAACTTAGAATTTACTGAAAAACCCGCATTAGACGAAATGCACAGTGTAGTACATAGTATATGAGTGAGTTGCACTGAAAAACTTAGAATTTACTGAAAAACCCGCATTAGACGAAATGCACAGTGTAGTACATTGTATATGAGTGAGTTGCACTGAAAAACTTAGAATTTACTGAAAAACCCGCATTAGACGAAATGCACAGTGTAGTACATAGTATATGAGTGAGTTGCACTGAAAAACTTAGAATATAAGAAACGCACAGTGTAGTACATAGTATATGAGTGAGTTGCACTGAAAAACTTAGAATATAAGAAACGCACAGTGTAGTACATAGTATATGAGTGAGTTGCACTGAAAAACTTAGAATATAAGAAACGCACAGTGTAGTACATAGTATATGAGTGAGTTGCACTGAAAAACTTAGAATATAAGAAACGCACAGTGTAGTACATAGTATATGAGTGAGTTGCACTGAAAAACTTAGAATATAAGAAACGCACAGTGTAGTACATAGTATATGAGTGAGTTGCACTGAAAAACTTAGAATTTACTGAAAAACCCGCATTAGACGAAATGCACAGTGTAGTACATAGTATATGAGTGAGTTGCACTGAAAAACTTAGAATTTACTGAAAAACCCGCATTAGACGAAATGCACAGTGTAGTACATTGTATATGAGTGAGTTGCACTGAAAAACTTAGAATTTACTGAAAAACCCGCATTAGATGAAATGCACAGTGTAGTACATTGTATATGAGTGAGTTGCACTGAAAAACTTAGAATTTACTGAAAAACCCGCATTAGACGAAATGCACAGTGTAGTACATAGTATATGAGTGAGTTGCACTGAAAAACTTAGAATTTACTGAAAAACCCGCATTAGACGAAATGCACAGTGTAGTACATTGTATATGAGTGAGTTGCACTGAAAAACTTAGAATATAAGAAACGCACAGTGTAGTACATAGTATATGAGTGAGTTGCACTGAAAAACTTAGAATATAAGAAACGCACAGTGTAGTACATAGTATATGAGTGAGTTGCACTGAAAAACTTAGAATATAAGAAACGCACAGTGTAGTACATAGTATATGAGTGAGTTGCACTGAAAAACTTAGAATATAATAAACGCACAGTGTAGTACATAGTATATGAGTGAGTTGCACTGAAAAACTTAGAATATAAGAAACGCACAGTGTAGTACATAGTATATGAGTGAGTTGCACTGAAAAACTTAGAATTTACTGAAAAACCCGCATTAGACGAAATGCACAGTGTAGTACATAGTATATGAGTGAGTTGCACTGAAAAACTTAGAATTTACTGAAAAAACCGCATTAGACGAAATGCACAGTGTAGTACATTGTATATGAGTGAGTTGCACTGAAAAACTTAGAATTTACTGAAAAACCCGCATTAGACGAAATGCACAGTGTAGTACATTGTATATGAGTGAGTTGCACTGAAAAACTTAGAATTTACTGAAAAACCCGCATTAGACGAAATGCACAGTGTAGTACATTGTATATGAGTGAGTTGCACTGAAAAACTTAGAATTTACTGAAAAACCCGCATTAGACGAAATGCACAGTGTAGTACATTGTATATGAGTGAGTTGCACTGAAAAACTTAGAATTTACTGAAAAACCCGCATTAGACGAAATGCACAGTGTAGAACATTGTATATGAGTGAGTTGCACTGAATATCTTAGAATTTACTGAAAAACCCGCATTAGACGAAATGCACAGTGTAGTACATTGTATATGAGTGAGTTGCACTGAAAAACTTAGAATTTACTGAAAAACCCACATTAGACGAAATGCACAGTGTAGTACATTGTATATGAGTGAGTTGCACTGAAAAACTTAGAATTTACTGAAAAACCCGCATTAGACGAAATGCACAGTGTAGTACATTGTATATGAGTGAGTTGCACTGAAAAACTTAGAATTTACTGAAAAACCCGCATTAGACGAAATGCACAGTGTAGTACATAGTATATGAGTGAGTTGCACTGAAAAACTTAGAATTTACTGAAAAACCCGCATTAGACGAAATGCACAGTGTAGTACATAGTATATGAGTGAGTTGCACTGAAAAACTTAGAATTTACTGAAAAACCCGCATTAGACGAAATGCACAGTGTAGTACATTGTATATGAGTGAGTTGCACTGAAAAACTTAGAATTTACAGAAAAACCCGCATTAGGCGAAATGCACAGTGTAGTACATTGTATATGAGTGAGTTGCACTGAAAAACTTAGAATTTACTGAAAAACCCGCATTAGACGAAATGCACAGTGTAGTACATAGTATATGAGTGAGTTGCACTGAAAAACTTAGAATTTACTGAAAAACCCGCATTAGACGAAATGCACAGTGTAGTACATTGTATATGAGTGAGTTGCACTGAAAAACTTAGAATTTACTGAAAAACCCGCATTAGACGAAATGCACAGTGTAGTACATAGTATATGAGTGAGTTGCACTGAAAAACTTAGAATATAAGAAACGCACAGTGTAGTACATAGTATATGAGTGAGTTGCACTGAAAAACTTAGAATATAAGAAACGCACAGTGTAGTACATAGTATATGAGTGAGTTGCACTGAAAAACTTAGAATATAAGAAACGCACAGTGTAGTACATAGTATATGAGTGAGTTGCACTGAAAAACTTAGAATATAAGAAACGCACAGTGTAGTACATAGTATATGAGTGAGTTGCACTGAAAAACTTAGAATATAAGAAACGCACAGTGTAGTACATAGTATATGAGTGAGTTGCACTGAAAAACTTAGAATTTACTGAAAAACCCGCATTAGACGAAATGCACAGTGTAGTACATAGTATATGAGTGAGTTGCACTGAAAAACTTAGAATTTACTGAAAAACCCGCATTAGACGAAATGCACAGTGTAGTACATTGTATATGAGTGAGTTGCACTGAAAAACTTAGAATTTACTGAAAAACCCGCATTAGATGAAATGCACAGTGTAGTACATTGTATATGAGTGAGTTGCACTGAAAAACTTAGAATTTACTGAAAAACCCGCATTAGACGAAATGCACAGTGTAGTACATAGTATATGAGTGAGTTGCACTGAAAAACTTAGAATTTACTGAAAAACCCGCATTAGACGAAATGCACAGTGTAGTACATTGTATATGAGTGAGTTGCACTGAAAAACTTAGAATATAAGAAACGCACAGTGTAGTACATAGTATATGAGTGAGTTGCACTGAAAAACTTAGAATATAAGAAACGCACAGTGTAGTACATAGTATATGAGTGAGTTGCACTGAAAAACTTAGAATATAAGAAACGCACAGTGTAGTACATAGTATATGAGTGAGTTGCACTGAAAAACTTAGAATATAATAAACGCACAGTGTAGTACATAGTATATGAGTGAGTTGCACTGAAAAACTTAGAATATAAGAAAAGCACAGTGTAGTACATAGTATATGAGTGAGTTGCACTGAAAAACTTAGAATTTACTGAAAAACCCGCATTAGACGAAATGCACAGTGTAGTACATAGTATATGAGTGAGTTGCACTGAAAAACTTAGAATTTACTGAAAAACCCGCATTAGACGAAATGCACAGTGTAGTACATTGTATATGAGTGAGTTGCACTGAAAAACTTAGAATTTACTGAAAAACCCGCATTAGACGAAATGCACAGTGTAGAACATTGTATATGAGTGAGTTGCACTGAATATCTTAGAATTTACTGAAAAACCCGCATTAGACGAAATGCACAGTGTAGTACATTGTATATGAGTGAGTTGCACTGAAAAACTTAGAATTTACTGAAAAACCCACATTAGACGAAATGCACAGTGTAGTACATTGTATATGAGTGAGTTGCACTGAAAAACTTAGAATTTACTGAAAAACCCGCATTAGACGAAATGCACAGTGTAGTACATTGTATATGAGTGAGTTGCACTGAAAAACTTAGAATTTACTGAAAAACCCGCATTAGACGAAATGCACAGTGTAGTACATAGTATATGAGTGAGTTGCACTGAAAAACTTAGAATTTACTGAAAAACCCGCATTAGACGAAATGCACAGTGTAGTACATAGTATATGAGTGAGTTGCACTGAAAAACTTAGAATTTACTGAAAAACCCGCATTAGACGAAATGCACAGTGTAGTACATTGTATATGAGTGAGTTGCACTGAAAAACTTAGAATTTACAGAAAAACCCGCATTAGGCGAAATGCACAGTGTAGTACATTGTATATGAGTGAGTTGCACTGAAAAACTTAGAATTTACTGAAAAACCCGCATTAGACGAAATGCACAGTGTAGTACATAGTATATGAGTGAGTTGCACTGAAAAACTTAGAATTTACTGAAAAACCCGCATTAGACGAAATGCACAGTGTAGTACATTGTATATGAGTGAGTTGCACTGAAAAACTTAGAATTTACTGAAAAACCCGCATTAGACGATATGCACAGTGTAGTACATAGTATATGAGTGAGTTGCACTGAAAAACTTAGAATATAAGAAACGCACAGTGTAGTACATAGTATATGAGTGAGTTGCACTGAAAAACTTAGAATATAAGAAACGCACAGTGTAGTACATAGTATATGAGTGAGTTGCACTGAAAAACTTAGAATATAAGAAACGCACAGTGTAGTACATAGTATATGAGTGAGTTGCACTGAAAAACTTAGAATATAAGAAACGCACAGTGTAGTACATAGTATATGAGTGAGTTGCACTGAAAAACTTAGAATATAAGAAACGCACAGTGTAGTACATAGTATATGAGTGAGTTGCACTGAAAAACTTAGAATTTACTGAAAAACCCGCATTAGACGAAATGCACAGTGTAGTACATAGTATATGAGTGAGTTGCACTGAAAAACTTAGAATTTACTGAAAAACCCGCATTAGACGAAATGCACAGTGTAGTACATAGTATATGAGTGAGTTGCACTGAAAAACTTAGAATTTACTGAAAAACCCGCATTAGACGAAATGCACAGTGTAGTACATAGTATATGAATGAGTTGCACTGAAAAACTTAGAATTTACTGAAAAACCCGCATTAGATGAAATGCACAGTGTAGTACATTGTATATGAGTGAGTTGCACTGAAAAACTTAGAATTTACTGAAAAACCCGCATTAGACGAAATGCACAGTGTAGTACATAGTATATGAGTGAGTTGCACTGAAAAACTTAGAATTTACTGAAAAACCCGCATTAGACGAAATGCACAGTGTAGTACATTGTATATGAGTGAGTTGCACTGAAAAACTTAGAATATAAGAAACGCACAGTGTAGTACATAGTATATGAGTGAGTTGCACTGAAAAACTTAGAATATAAGAAACGCACAGTGTAGTACATAGTATATGAGTGAGTTGCACTGAAAAACTTAGAATATAAGAAACGCACAGTGTAGTACATAGTATATGAGTGAGTTGCACTGAAAAACTTAGAATATAATAAACGCACAGTGTAGTACATAGTATATGAGTGAGTTGCACTGAAAAACTTAGAATATAAGAAACGCACAGTGTAGTACATAGTATATGAGTGAGTTGCACTGAAAAACTTAGAATTTACTGAAAAACCCGCATTAGACGAAATGCACAGTGTAGTACATAGTATATGAGTGAGTTGCACTGAAAAACTTAGAATTTACTGAAAAAACCGCATTAGACGAAATGCACAGTGTAGTACATTGTATATGAGTGAGTTGCACTGAAAAACTTAGAATTTACTGAAAAACCCGCATTAGACGAAATGCACAGTGTAGTACATTGTATATGAGTGAGTTGCACTGAAAAACTTAGAATTTACTGAAAAACCCGCATTAGACGAAATGCACAGTGTAGTACATTGTATATGAGTGAGTTGCACTGAAAAACTTAGAATTTACTGAAAAACCCGCATTAGACGAAATGCACAGTGTAGTACATTGTATATGAGTGAGTTGCACTGAAAAACTTAGAATTTACTGAAAAACCCGCATTAGACGAAATGCACAGTGTAGTACATTGTATATGAGTGAGTTGCACTGAAAAACTTAGAATTTACTGAAAAACCCGCATTAGACGAAATGCACAGTGTAGTACATAGTATATGAGTGAGTTGCACTGAAAAACTTAGAATTTACTGAAAAACCCGCATTAGACGAAATGCACAGTGTAGTACATAGTATATGAGTGAGTTGCACTGAAAAACTTAGAATATAAGAAACGCACAGTGTAGTACATAGTATATGAGTGAGTTGCACTGAAAAACTTAGAATATAAGAAAAGCACAGTGTAGTACATAGTATATGAGTGAGTTGCACTGAAAAACTTAGAATATAAGAAACGCACAGTGTAGTACATAGTATATGAGTGAGTTACACTGAAAAACTTAGAATATAAGAAACGCACAGTGTAGTACATAGTATATGAGTGAGTTGCACTGAAAAACTTAGAATATAAGAAACGCACAGTGTAGTACATAGTATATGAGTGAGTTGCACTGAAAAACTTAGAATTTACTGAAAAACCCGCATTAGACGAAATGCACAGTGTAGTACATTGTATATGAGTGAGTTGCACTGAAAAACTTAGAATTTACTGGAAAAACCCGCATTAGACGAAATGCACAGTGTAGAACATTGTATATGAGTGAGTTGCACTGAATATCTTAGAATTTACTTAAAAACCCCGCATTAGACGAAATGCACAGTGTAGTACATTGTATATGAGTGAGTTGCACTGAAAAACTTAGAATTTACTGAAAAACCCACATTAGACGAAATGCACAGTGTAGTACATTGTATATGAGTGAGTTGCACTGAAAAACTTAGAATTTACTGAAAAACCCGCATTAGACGAAATGCACAGTGTAGTACATTGTATATGAGTGAGTTGCACTGAAAAACTTAGAATTTACTGAAAAACCCGCATTAGACGAAATGCACAGTGTAGTACATAGTATATGAGTGAGTTGCACTGAAAAACTTAGAATTTACTGAAAAACCCGCATTAGACGAAATGCACAGTGTAGTACATAGTATATGAGTGAGTTGCACTGAAAAACTTAGAATTTACTGAAAAACCCGCATTAGACGAAATGCACAGTGTAGTACATTGTATATGAGTGAGTTGCACTGAAAAACTTAGAATTTACAGAAAAACCCGCATTAGGCGAAATGCACAGTGTAGTACATTGTATATGAGTGAGTTGCACTGAAAAACTTAGAATTTACTGAAAAACCCGCATTAGACGAAATGCACAGTGTAGTACATAGTATATGAGTGAGTTGCACTGAAAAACTTAGAATTTACTGAAAAACCCGCATTAGACGAAATGCACAGTGTAGTACATTGTATATGAGTGAGTTGCACTGAAAAACTTAGAATTTACTGAAAAACCCGCATTAGACGAAATGCACAGTGTAGTACATAGTATATGAGTGAGTTGCACTGAAAAACTTAGAATATAAGAAACGCACAGTGTAGTACATAGTATATGAGTGAGTTGCACTGAAAAACTTAGAATATAAGAAACGCACAGTGTAGTACATAGTATATGAGTGAGTTGCACTGAAAAACTTAGAATATAAGAAACGCACAGTGTAGTACATAGTATATGAGTGAGTTGCACTGAAAAACTTAGAATATAAGAAACGCACAGTGTAGTACATAGTATATGAGTGAGTTGCACTGAAAAACTTAGAATATAAGAAACGCACAGTGTAGTACATAGTATATGAGTGAGTTGCACTGAAAAACTTAGAATTTACTGAAAAACCCGCATTAGACGAAATGCACAGTGTAGTACATAGTATATGAGTGAGTTGCACTGAAAAACTTAGAATTTACTGAAAAACCCGCATTAGACGAAATGCACAGTGTAGTACATTGTATATGAGTGAGTTGCACTGAAAAACTTAGAATTTACTGAAAAACCCGCATTAGATGAAATGCACAGTGTAGTACATTGTATATGAGTGAGTTGCACTGAAAAACTTAGAATTTACTGAAAAACCCGCATTAGACGAAATGCACAGTGTAGTACATAGTATATGAGTGAGTTGCACTGAAAAACTTAGAATTTACTGAAAAACCCGCATTAGACGAAATGCACAGTGTAGTACATTGTATATGAGTGAGTTGCACTGAAAAACTTAGAATATAAGAAACGCACAGTGGTAGTACATAGTATATGAGTGAGTTGCACTGAAAAACTTAGAATATAAGAAACGCACAGTGTAGTACATAGTATATGAGTGAGTTGCACTGAAAAACTTAGAATATAAGAAACGCACAGTGTAGTACATAGTATATGAGTGAGTTGCACTGAAAAACTTAGAATATAATAAACGCACAGTGTAGTACATAGTATAATGAGTGAGTTGCACTGAAAAACTTAGAATATAAGAAACGCACAGTGTAGTACATAGTATATGAGTGAGTTGCACTGAAAAACTTAGAATTTACTGAAAAACCCGCATTAGACGAAATGCACAGTGTAGTACATAGTATATGAGTGAGTTGCACTGAAAAAACTTAGAATTTACTGAAAAACCCGCATTAGACGAAATGCACAGTGTAGTACATTGTATATGAGTGAGTTGCACTGAAAACTTAGAATTTACTGAAAAACCCGCATTAGACGAAATGCACAGTGTAGTACATTGTATATGAGTGAGTTGCACTGAAAAACTTAGAATTTACTGAAAAACCCGCATTAGACGAAATGCACAGTGTAGTACATTGTATATGAGTGAGTTGCACTGAAAAACTTAGAATTTACTGAAAAACCCGCATTAGACGAAATGCACAGTGTAGTACATTGTATATGAGTGAGTTGCACTGAAAAACTTAGAATTTACTGAAAAACCCGCATTAGACGAAATGCACAGTGTAGTACATTGTATATGAGTGAGTTGCACTGAAAAACTTAGAATTTACTGAAAAACCCGCATTAGACGAAATGCACAGTGTAGTACATTTTATATGAGTGAGTTGCACTGAAAAAACTTAGAATTTACTGAAAAACCCGCATTAGACGAAATGCACAGTGTAGTACATTGTATATGAGTGAGTTGCACTGAAAAACTTAGAATTTACTGAAAAACCCGCATTAGACGAAATTGCACAGTGTAGTACATTGTATATGAGTGAGTTGCACTGAAAAACTTAGAATTTACTGAAAAAACCCGCATTAGACGAAATGCACAGTGTAGTACATAGTATATGAGTGAGTTGCACTGAAAAACTTAGAATTTACTGAAAAACCCGCATTAGACGAAAGGCACAGTGTAGTACATAGTATATGAGTGAGTTGCACTGAAAAACTTAGAATTTACTGAAAAACCCGCATTAGACGAAATGCACAGTGTAGTACATAGTATATGAGTGAGTTGCACTGAAAAACTTAGAATATAAGAAACGCACAGTGTAGTACATAGTATATGAGTGAGTTGCACTGAAAACTTAGAATATAAGAAACGCACAGTGTAGTACATAGTATATGAGTGAGTTGCACTGAAAAACTTAGAATTTACTGAAAAACCCGCATTAGACGAAATGCACAGTGTAGAACATTGTATATGAGTGAGTTGCACTGAATATCTTAGAATTTACTGAAAAACCCGCATTAGACGAAATGCACAGTGTAGTACATTGTATATGAGTGAGTTGCACTGAAAAACTTAGAATTTACTGAAAAACCCGCATTAGACGAAATGCACAGTGTAGTACATTGTATATGAGTGAGTTGCACTGAAAAACTTAGAATTTACTGAAAAACCCGCATTAGACGAAATGCACAGTGTAGTACATTGTATATGAGTGAGTTGCACTGAAAAACTTAGAATTTACTGAAAAACCCGCATTAGACGAAATGCACAGTGGTAGTACATAGTATATGAGTGAGTTGCACTGAAAAACTTAGAATTTACTGAAAAACCCGCATTAGACGAAATGCACAGTGTAGTACATAGTATATGAGTGAGTTGCACTGAAAAACTTAGAATTTACTGAAAAACCCGCATTAGACGAAATGCACAGTGTAGTACATTGTATATGAGTGAGTTGCACTGAAAAACTTAGAATTTACAGAAAAACCCGCATTAGGCGAAATGCACAGTGTAGTACATTGTATATGAGTGAGTTGCACTGAAAAACTTAGAATTTACTGAAAAACCCGCATTAGACGAAATGCACAGTGTAGTACATAGTATATGAGTGAGTTGCACTGAAAAACTTAGAATTTACTGAAAAACCCGCATTAGACGAAATGCACAGTGTAGTACATTGTATATGAGTGAGTTGCACTGAAAAACTTAGAATTTACTGAAAAACCCGCATTAGACGAAATGCACAGTGTAGTACATAGTATATGAGTGAGTTGCACTGAAAAACTTAGAATATAAGAAACGCACAGTGTAGTACATAGTATATGAGTGAGTTGCACTGAAAAACTTAGAATATAAGAAACGCACAGTGTAGTACATAGTATATGAGTGAGTTGCACTGAAAAACTTAGAATATAAGAAACGCACAGTGTAGTACATAGTATATGAGTGAGTTGCACTGAAAAACTTAGAATATAAGAAACGCACAGTGTAGTACATAGTATATGAGTGAGTTGCACTGAAAAACTTAGAATATAAGAAACGCACAGTGTAGTACATAGTATATGAGTGAGTTGCACTGAAAAACTTAGAATTTACTGAAAAACCCGCATTAGACGAAATGCACAGTGTAGTACATAGTATATGAGTGAGTTGCACTGAAAACTTAGAATTTACTGAAAAACCCGCATTAGACGAAATGCACAGTGTAGTACATTGTATATGAGTGAGTTGCACTGAAAAACTTAGAATTTACTGAAAAACCCGCATTAGATGAAATGCACAGTGTAGTACATTGTATATGAGTGAGTTGCACTGAAAAACTTAGAATTTACTGAAAAACCCGCATTAGACGAAATGCACAGTGTAGTACATAGTATATGAGTGAGTTGCACTGAAAAACTTAGAATTTACTGAAAAACCCGCATTAGACGAAATGCACAGTGTAGTACATTGTATATGAGTGAGTTGCACTGAAAAACTTAGAATATAAGAAACGCACAGTGTAGTACATAGTATATGAGTGAGTTGCACTGAAAAACTTAGAATATAAGAAACGCACAGTGTAGTACATAGTATATGAGTGAGTTGCACTGAAAAACTTAGAATATAAGAAACGCACAGTGTAGTACATAGTATATGAGTGAGTTGCACTGAAAAACTTAGAATATAATAAACGCACAGTGTAGTACATAGTATATGAGTGAGTTGCACTGAAAAACTTAGAATATAAGAAACGCACAGTGTAGTACATTTGTATATGAGTGAGTTGCACTGAAAAACTTAGAATTTACTGAAAAACCCACATTAGACGAAATGCACAGTGTAGTACATTGTATATGAGTGAGTTGCATGAAAAACTTTAGAATTTACTGAAAAAACCCGCATTAGACGAAATGCACAGTGTAGTACATTGTATATGAGTGAGTTGCACTGAAAAACTTAGAATTTACTGAAAAACCCGCATTAGACGAAATGCACAGTGTAGTACATAGTATATGAGTGAGTTGCACTGAAAAACTTAGAATTTACTGAAAAACCCGCATTAGACGAAATGCACAGTGTAGTACATAGTATATGAGTGAGTTGCACTGAAAACTTAGAATTTACTGAAAAACCCGCATTAGACGAAATGCACAGTGTAGTACATTGTATATGAGTGAGTTGCACTGAAAAACTTAGAATTTACTGAAAAACCCCGCATTAGACGAAATGCACAGTGTAGTACATAGTATATGAGTGAGTTGCACTGAAAAACTTAGAATTTACTGAAAAACCCGCATTAGACGAAATGCACAGTGTAGTACATTGTATATGAGTGAGTTGCACTGAAAAACTTAGAATTTACTGAAAAACCCGCATTAGACGAAATGCACAGTGTAGTACATAGTATATGAGTGAGTTGCACTGAAAAACTTAGAATATAAGAAACGCACAGTGTAGTACATAGTATATGAGTGAGTTGCACTGAAAAACTTAGAATATAAGAAACGCACAGTGTAGTACATAGTATATGAGTGAGTTGCACTGAAAAACTTAGAATATAAGAAACGCACAGTGTAGTACATAGTATATGAGTGAGTTGCACTGAAAAACTTAGAATATAGAAACGCACAGTGTAGTACATAGTATATGAGTGAGTTGCACTGAAAAACTTAGAATATAAGAAACGCACAGTGTAGTACATAGTATATGAGTGAGTTGCACTGAAAAACTTAGAATTTACAGAAAAACCCGCATTAGACGAAATGCACAGTGTAGTACATAGTATATGAGTGAGTTGCACTGAAAAACTTAGAATATAAGAAACGCACAGTGTAGTACATAGTATATGAGTGAGTTGCACTGAAAAACTTAGAATATAAGAAACGCACAGTGTAGTACATAGTATATGAGTGAGTTGCACTGAAAAACTTAGAATATAATAAACGCACAGTGTAGTACATAGTATATGAGTGAGTTGCACTGAAAACTTAGAATATAAGAAACGCACAGTGTAGTACATAGTATATGAGTGAGTTGCACTGAAAAACTTAGAATTTACTGAAAAACCCGCATTAGACGAAATGCACAGTGTAGTACATAGTATATGAGTGAGTTGCACTGAAAAAACTTAGAATTTACTGAAAAACCCGCATTAGACGAAATGCACAGTGTAGAACATTGTATATGAGTGAGTTGCACTGAATATCTTAGAATTTACTGAAAAACCCCGCATTAGACGAAATGCACAGTGTAGTACATTGTATATGAGTGAGTTGCACTGAAAAACTTAGAATTTACTGAAAAACCCACATTAGACGAAATGCACAGTGTAGTACATTGTATATGAGTGAGTTGCACTGAAAAACTTAGAATTTACTGAAAAACCCGCATTAGACGAAATGCACAGTGTAGTACATTGTATATGAGTGTGTTTCACTGAAAAACTTAGAATTTACTGAAAAACCCGCATTAGACGAAATGCACAGTGTAGTACATAGTATATGAGTGAGTTGCACTGAAAAACTTAGAATTTACTGAAAAACCCGCATTAGACGAAATGCACAGTGTAGTACATAGTATATGAGTGAGTTGCACTGAAAAACTTAGAATTTACTGAAAAACCCGCATTAGACGAAATGCACAGTGTAGTACATTGTATATGAGTGAGTTGCACTTAAAAACTTAGAATTTACAGAAAAACCCGCATTAGTCGAAATGCACAGGTGTAGTACATTGTATATGAGTGAGTTGCACTGAAAACTTAGAATTTACTGAAAAACCCGCATTAGACGAAATGCACAGTGTAGTACATAGTATATGAGTGAGTTACACTGAAAAACTTAGAATTTACTGAAAAACCCGCATTAGACGAAATGCACAGTGTAGTACATTGTATATGAGTGAGTTGCACTGAAAAACTTAGAATTTACTGAAAAACCCGCATTAGACGAAATGCACAGTGTAGTACATAGTATATGAGTGAGTTGCACTGAAAAACTTAGAATATAAGAAACGCACAGTGTAGTACATAGTATATGAGTGAGTTGCACTGAAAAACTTAGAATATAAGAAACGCACAGTGTAGTACATAGTATATGAGTGAGTTGCACTGAAAAACTTAGATATAAGAAACGCACAGTGTAGTACATAGTATATGAGTGAGTTGCACTGAAAAACTTAGAATATAAGAAAACGCACAGTGTAGTACATAGTATATGAGTGAGTTGCACTGAAAAACTTAGAATATAAGAAACGCACAGTGTAGTACATAGTATATGAGTGAGTTGCACTGAAAAACTTAGAATTTACTGAAAAACCCGCATTAGACGAAATGCACAGTGTAGTACATTGTATATGAGTGAGTTGCACTGAAAAACTTAGAATTTACTGAAAAAACCCGCATTAGACGAAATGCACAGTGTAGTACATAGTATATGAGTGAGTTGCACTGAAAAACTTAGAATTTACTGAAAACCCGCATTAGACGAAATGCACAGTGTAGTACATTGTATATGAGTGAGTTGCACTGAAAACTTAGAATATAGAAACGCACAGTGTAGTACATAGTATATGAGTGAGTTGCACTGAAAAACTTTAGAATATAAGAAACGCACAGTGTAGTACATAGTATAATGAGTGAGTTGCACTGAAAAACTTAGAATATAAGAAACGCACAGTGTAGTACATAGTATATGAGTGAGTTGCACTGAAAAACTTAGAATATAATAAACGCACAGTGTAGTACATAGTATATGAGTGAGTTGCACTGAAAAACTTAGAATATAAGAAACGCACAGTGTTAGTACAT